>NW_006781931.1:429631-446820 GCF_000442215.2 Lipotes vexillifer | reverse complement strand
TCTTTCCCTGTATGGCGAGAGCTGGGCAAGAGAGAAACTTGTATTGAGATTTTGAAAGTGAAAGCAAGAGCCATTATTCAGAGCAAGTCAGGCGGCCACACGTGATGGCTTGGCAGGTTTCTCTAGAGCTCCCCCTGCCGGTGTTGATGGCCATGAGCAACAGTTTCTCAGGCTTCCCTATGTGAGCTCTGGCTACTTCTCTTCCACTGCCTTAGTTTAAATCGAGGTTGTTAGTCACTATTTTTCTTCTTTTTCAGCTGCAGACTTTAATTCCTATGTTAAACTCCTTATTTCTTAAAACTTGTAGTGGCTCTGTTCTCTGAGCAAATCCAGACTGATAAATCCTGCTTGGATCTTTATGGAGTCACTTCAAATATGTTAGCTGCTTCTTGGGACTAATTAAAAGGGTAGTGAAGCCCCTGAAGGGCTTTTGTAAATTCCTCTTTTATGTTGCTCCCAGAAATTCTGAAATGGGTCAAGAAAGAGCATTAATTAAGTAAACCTGAAGGCTACATACACAATAAATTCTGGTAGAGGTAGACGTCTTCTACCCTGGAGAATTCACTCATTTCCTTTGTCTCTAGAGTACTGGACGTATCTGCTAGCAATACACCTTGAATTTGATTTGAGCATCCCCTGACTGTCAAGTAAACACCTGGATTTCACAGAAAAGTTTAAGTTCCTCTTCTCATTAATATCACATTTTTTTCTATTAGAAAGTTAAAGCACACTTGACTATTAAATCTGTCTTCTGTTGTTCAAAACAAAGTACAAAAAGTGGATGTTCCTTCTCATCGCCATAATAAAATTAAAGTCCCACTGTGATACTGTGATTTATAAGAAATATATATTTGGTCATTTACTTAACCAAATATCTTTCTCATATATATTTGGTTTTCATCCACATCACTGGATTGTTTTTTCAAGAGGGTAGATAGAATTGAATACAGCAAGGAACCAGGACCTGAGCCATCAGTGTCAGGCATGAGTGAAATTGCAGCTTGCCCTCTGTCTCCTATTGCTGACAATCCTTCAGTTCTACCCTCCCACCTCTTTTCAAGAGGGTAGATAGAATTGAATACAGCAAGGAACCAGGACCTGAGCCATCAGTGTCAGGCATGAGTGAAATTGCAGCTTGCCCTCTGTCTCCTATTGCTGACAATCCTTCAGTTCTACCATCTCCCACCTCCTCTCCCTCCTCCAGTCAGTAACTCTTCTTGCCTGTTCACTCGATGCCAGCCCCTGTATGCCAGCTGTTGTACTGTACTACTGTACTTTTCAAGGTACTGTACTGTAAGATTAAAAAAGTTTTCTTTATTTTTTGTGTGTATTTGTTTTTTATGCATTATTTGTGTGAAAAGTATTATACATCTATTACAGAATAGGACTATACAGCCGATTGTGTTAGTTGGGTCCCTAGGCTAACTTTGTTGGACTTACGAACAAATTGGACTTACAAACATGCTCTCGGAATGGAACTTGTTCATGTGTAGGGGACTTACTGGAGTCTTATAGTCTCATCTCAAACAAAAGAAATGATCCAAGAATCCAAACATATATTTTAGACCAACATTAATTTCATCAACCACAGACCATAGACAGAAACAGTATTTTGTGGGGAAGGAGGTAAACAGAGGAAATAGCAAAGAGAAAACGAGAAAGGTATTTTGGCCTCAGCATGGCCATGGTGCCAGTTAAACCATCCAGTTGGCCAGAATACAGGGTCTGTGAACTTAAAATTCAACTGGAAGAGAGATTGACACAAATGGTTGCATACTATCATGGTATTCTGCACCTAGCTTTTTTTTTTTAACTGTAATAACTTGGAGGTTATTCATACTGGTGCATATAGAGATGCATCAGTCTTTATGCCAGTTGTATAGTATTCCATTGTTTTTATGTGTCATAGTTTATTTAACCAGTCCCTTATTGAGTGACACTTATATTGTTTTAAAATATTTTCCTATTAAATACAATACTGGAATGAATGGTCTTTGTATCATTTGAGGACCATTTTGAAAGACAGAATTTATTGTGTATTTCAAACAGAGGGAATTCAACATAGGAAACTGGTTAGAAAGGTCTTAGAAGGGTTGGAACAGCAAAAGTTAGATTTAGGGAGCCCTGGGAAAAATGGAAGATGGTGTGATAATCTGAGATCAGAAGACACTAATACCCCTGAGTAGAAACCCGCACCAGCACTGTTCTGTTGGAGATACTATTGCAGTCAGTTGCTTCTGGACCTGCTGAATCTGTGCACTTAGGTCAGCACTGAAATAGCTGAAAAGATGCTTCTTGGGGTACTGAATTCGGACTTCTGCTGCCATGACAGTATATGCCAGCCACCAGCAGTAACCACCACACTGGCAGAGCCAGAAATAGAAGGTTTGTCTTTTTTCTCCGACCTTCTGATTACCTTCCAGGATCTCTTACTGACAGAACCAAATAGGAAGCTAGCTGACAAAGGGTGGCTGTAAAATGCAGTTTGCACACTGAGAGTCTCAGTCGCACAGAACAGAGTATAGAAGGGTGGGGAGGGGGGCTGAGGATAACTAGCTCAGTCTACGCCGTAGCATACTCAGCCTTATAAAGGTCCTTCTACCTAAATTTTGCCTTTTGTGAACAAATTTATAGGACAAACTCCTCAAGTGGGATTGTCCAGCCAATGGATACAAACCTTTGAAAATCTGAAACATATACCCAAATTTCTCTCCCTAGAGGAATATTTGAGAGTGCTTATTTTTCCATGCCCTTGCCAAATCCATGTACCTGCCGCTCTGGTAGAACTGGTCAATCTCTAAATCTATATCAGTCATGCACCAAAGCCTTTGTTCTCAGCAAATACCATGCTTATCACTCCCAAAAAAATCATTCTTAAAATATGCCTGAAATCCCCTTAATTAGAGACTCATGGTTAATAATATTAAAATAAATACACACCTGGAAGTGTTAAGGCTATCTATCATGCATTCACACAGTCCTATGAATTAGTTCAACAGTTTTCTGTCTTAAAGGGAGGTAGGAAGATTTCAAAGGTATTTATAAATTTGCTAAGAGGTTTTGCAGCCAGCTTCCAACGTGGGGGAAAGGGGTTCCCACACCAACAAGCAATTCTCTGACAGCAGCTGGGTGTCCTACAATTCAACTCAATTCTGATGTTATCTACCAGGAGGTAGAGTCAGATCCAACAGGTTAAGGGCTTAGTTTTACAAGACAGCATCCACTCCACTTCAGATGCCAGTGGCAACTCTAGGTGGTCACCTGTGCTTCTGACAGACCAGCTATAGATCCAGAGTTCCAATGATCCCCTCCTTGGGCTCAATTTATTTGTTAAAGCGGCCCTCTGAACTCAGAGAAACATTTACTTACTAGATACAGAAGAGATGCATAGGGTGAGGTGTGGGGAAATGTCTCAGATCTTGCATGCCCTCTCCAGGAGTGCTACTCTTCTGAATCTCTACATGTTCACCAACCCGGAAGCTCTCTGAATCCTGTCTTTTCTGTTTTTTATGGAGACTTTGTTACATAGGCATGATTGATTAAATCATTGGCAATTGGTGATTGAATTCAATCTCTAGCCTCTCTCCCCTTCCTGGAGGTCTGAGAGTGGCATTAAATATTCCAACCCTTTAATCACATGGCTTGTTCTCCTGGCAACCAGTTCCCATCCTTAGGTAGGGTCCAAATTCACCTAATTAACATAACAAGAGACACCTTAATCCCTCTCACCTCTTAGGAAATTCCAAGGGTTTTAGGAGCTCTGTGTCAGAAACGGGGATGAAGACCAAATATATATATATCTTATTATAAATCACAATGTCGCAATTGCCTAGGACTGACTCTGCAGTGACTGGAAGCAGGGAGTAATTCTTTAGAGCTGGATGGGAGGCTGGATGTCATCTAATCAAAATCCTTTATTGTGTTAATAAAGAAAGGCCTGGAGAGGTGAAGTCACTTGTGAACAGAGGCAAAGTCGGCAGCAGAAGGAGACTGGGGAGGACTGAACTGTAGATGGATGAAGCATGTCATATTTTTTAATATTTAACAGCAAAATTATTATTCATTATGAGAAAAATAAAGACTGTTGAGTTTAGTTTATGACTTAGTATTGTTTTAATTTTTAATTACATATTGATGAAGGGGTACCATTCACCATTTATGGCCTCAGTAGGTCTTATTTCAGCCTGAAATATAGGTCTCTTGGGTCCTAGTTTGTTCTTTCCTCCTCAACATGTTGTCTCTGAGCACCACTAGACATTATGATATACCAGAAAAAAATGACAGTTCTGGCACTTCAGTATTTATTTTGATTTTAAGTGAAATGAACACTGAAATACATGTATCACCTATAATTTATTTAAAACAACATTTCATAATTCTTAAAATTCAGTTGGATTAAAAAGTCATACATTTCAAGTATAAAAATTATAAACCTAGAACACCTCAAGTAAAATATAAATTCATGAAAATAAATAAGCATTATAATAGTAAAATTATTAAAAAATGAAATATATAAAATAATGCTTTACTTAAATGGGCTCTTTATAAAATGAAGACAATTAGTCACAAAATGTAAAATCAAATATCTGTTGTAATTTATAGTTCTTTTAAGAAGCACTAACTTAAAAGAAATGAGGTCAACGGTATCATTATTCAGTTGCAAGCATGTTTTTGTACACATTTTTTCAGCTGCTGATAATGCTCTTTCTATGTACCTGTCAGAAGTGAAGCAAGTTAGAAGCTAACTCCAGACATTTACTTTTGACTCTTTCATCTTCAAACAATGCCATCTCTTTGAGGAGTACTTTTTGAATATTTTTGAGACTAACAATCTTTTTATTATCATAAGCTTCAATATTTTGTTTTGAAAAAATCATTTCGGGTTTGTCTTTTTTTTTCTTAGTGTCTTAAAGACTGAGATTGAGAGATCTTTATCAATGTCAATACTGACAGATTCATATTTTACTTGTTCAGAAAGTCTTTGAATTGGAGGAAGACTTACCCTTTCAGTGGAAGCTTTGCAATTGCACATTTGGTTACTTATTGCAGCCTTTTGGGTGTGGTCTTACCCAGCTCTAAAAAATGAGCACAGGTTTGTTTCGTGGCATAAATTGAAGAATTAAGTCACTGATTTTTGAATACATAAAGGATTCAGATTTCACATTTTTTCAAATATTGAAGCAACAGTATTATCCAGAACTAAATATGTATTTTAGTACTTAAAAATAACATAGTATGGCAGAATACTGTAAATGGTGTCACGAACACTAAGTATCACAATGCCACGTTTTGATCCTTTTCCTTCTTTTTAGCTTTCTGTTTCCTGCGTTTGCCATTTTGGTTTGTAAAATAACGTCATAATGTAACTGTATGATGAATTACGCAGACTCATGAATTGGCTTGGGAAATTAACCACTTTTTATTTCTTTGAGGAGGTGCTTTCTTACCTTCAAGCAACTGCCTTAAAAATGGACTTTTGCAACATAGCATATCTATTAGTTAATTTCATATGTAGTTCTTATCTATATTATAACACAAAAGGTTTGACAGAAACGTAATTAGTAAAGAAGGATGAGAAACTAAGTCTTAACACCCAAATTGATAGCCCCTCCTGGAAGCTTATTTGAGTCAGTGTATACTGTTTGATAAAACTCATGAAGCAAGCTAAAATATTTGACAAACTTAATGTTGCATAAACATGACTTCGGCTGTGAACAAACTTGGTGCAGTTAAAAACTGCACTTACAACGAATGTTATTCCCTAGTCACATCCATGTTAGTGTACCTTTCCTCGAGTTTCCTATTTCCTAAGTGGTATGTGAAATTGCCTTATTTAAGGTAAAAAATAGTCAAGTAGCAGTAGTTTCTTATGGCTTAATTTATAATTTGTTTCATGAATACTATTTTTAGCATCTTGTTCTCTCCCAATATTTTTGGGAATATTTATAATAAAAAACAAGCATTGTTTATCTCTTGCTGTCACTCCTACCTCAAGTTATAGGAGTAGAAACTTAATAAAAATCAACACCTGGAATAAGATGTTGGCAGGAGGTGCCAGAGGAAGCTGCCTTTGGGCTTCTCTGTCCAGGTCTCTGCTGTGGTCTCAATCCAGAATTTTAGGGCTGGCTGTATATTAGGTAAGGGTTCCGAGACTTCTGTGGCTGTCCTTGACATCCTGTTTACCATTTTTTTCTGGTCACATGAGCCCCAAATCATCCAAGTTAGAGACCAGTATCTAGTCCTGTCCAGGGCATATTCATTCATAGTTGAAAGAATCCCAGTGCACCACTGTCAGCTCTGAAAATAGGCTTCATTAAAATAGAATTACAGGGCTTCTCTGGTGGCGCAGTGGTTGAGAGTCCGCCTGCCAATGCAGGGGACACGGGTTCGAGCCCTGGTCCGGGAAGATCCCACATGCCGCGGAGCAACTAGGCCCGTGAGCCACAGTTACTGAGCCTGCGCATCTGGAGCCTGTGCTCTGCAACAAGAGAGGCCGCGACAGTGAGAGGCCCGCGCATCGCGATGAAGAGTGGCCCCCACTAGCCACAGCGAGAGAAAGCCCTCTCACAGAAACGAAGACCCAACACACCCAAAATTAAATAAATAAATTTATAAAAAAAAAAAAAAAATAGAATTACATACTGAATCCAGCTAAGGAAAGATCAGTAACCCAGTGCAAAACCTCAGCTATTTTAAGGAAAGAAGACTGCTTTTGAATCATTCTTTAAGTTCTAATATGTTATTTTAAAAATATTTATCTTAACTCAAAAGGTGTTATTTTATAACATTGTTTGAATACATTATCCCTCTGCAATACTTCCCTTTGTGTATGGCATTAATTTTGTGGTATTTAAAAAGAATGCAAAGGAAAGAACTGTAATTAAGGTCAGATGCTTTATTAAAAAAATGTATGCTGTGATTAAAAAAAAATGTATGCTGTGATTCTATGACATTCATAAATATTACAAACTAGATTTTAAACTTCAAACCTCATTTTCGTCTGAGACCCTTATATAGAATATCACACATAAATAAATGATAATAAATAATAAAAATTTAACAAGTAAATTTCATGTATTCGTTGAAATCAGAGAGAATTGCTTTACAGAACGTGGAAGAAACACCTTCAGAACACAGAAGTAATTCCTTCGCAGTGTCAGCTCTCCCCTCAGTCAGACAGCAGGTGGCGCTGCGCTTCCCCTTTTGCCGGCCTTCGGTAATGGGACTGGAACCCAATTTTGGCAGAGCTAAGCTGAAGATTGTAAACAATATATTCAGAACTGGGTGAGCAATTGAAGCTACGTTTTAGCATCATAATTCACCTCACTTCATACCGATTTGTGCTCTGAAGGACATAGTTTTTGTTATCCTTGATCTAGGGGGCTTAATGCATTGGGTTAACAGTGCTCATTACCGCTAAGGGAACCGGCTGCTTATCAGGAGAAAGGACTCGATCGTTGCCATGGGAGGTTGAAAGATTGTTCTCAGCAGCCCCCAACAGATACTAAGAAAAGGATGCTCTCTTCTTTCTCGTAACCAATTTGTATTTATTAAGGGTCCCTTGATGCTTGGTAGTGAGCTGCAATGACAAGATGTGACTCATAACTTTGAGAAGTTTGTGATTGCGACGGTGATGGGCAGATATTCAGTCAAAACCATTTTCTGCCCATTGATACTAAACAAGCAGTTTCATTTTGCTGTGTTCCAGCATTACTGTGCTAATTGCATCTGATGCTCACCAGCAATCTCTCCTCTCTTTAGTCTTTTGGTCTGCGTCTGTTTCTTCTTCTGGGTCTGTTTCTTTAGTTAAATTGCACTTGTTGACCTTGTCAAACAGATACGTTTAGCTTTATTTCTTTAAATAATGAAATAGAAATGCTTTTGTAGGAAAATGACGACAGTTCAGTATAATAGTCATATAATTTTCAGCTAGATGAGATCTTAGAGATTATTTAACCCAACTGGTTAAATATTAAGGTAGAAAAGTGATGCTTAGAAGTGTACAAGGGTTCTCTCAAGTGCCCATAGATTCAGAATGAGAACTTTGACCCAGGTGTCTTGAACAGTCTAACAACCCACTTTACTTTATGCCCTACTGCATTTTAAAACAGGTTCGGATCAGAAACGTCAAAGTTAATTTCTGTCACTGACATGCTGATCATGGGTAGATTTTGGCTGGTCACAGTCATCACACACAGCTGTACATGCAAAGCCTTCTTCAGCTTTCCGGCCACAGCCAATGGTCAGTGCTCTGCTTCTGTTCCCTCCGCACGTGCCTACGCTGGCCCAGGGCCCCATTGTACTGGAGTTCGTCTGTGGTCTATCTCTAGGCTATGAGCTGGTTGGGAACAGGCTTTTCATCTCACTCATGTTTATGTCATCCCCTGTACCTTGCATAATGCCTGACACCTCTTAAGGATTCCAACATGTTGATCGAATGAGTGAATGAACTTTTTTATGGAGACTACCCTGAAAATGGCAAACTTGGGTGCTATGGGAAGCCCTCCTCAGGCTCTGAACACAGAGACATGCTGGATTCAATGTAAGAGAAACCCTTAACTATAGCTGAGCTTGAAAGCAAGAAAACAAATCCTCAAATACTAACAGCAAGCAAAAGCCAAAATTCAGAATGCTGCAGAGAGAGCGGAACGGGACATGTGTAGGAGATATTTTCAACTAGATGAATATCAAGTGAGTTTTTATTCATAGACTCTTCAATGGCAAGGAACCATTAAACTGGGCTACTTCTTATATAATAAGGAAAGGCCCTGGCACCAGGGCACAAAAACTTGCTCAGTGACTGTGTGCCTTGGGAACCCCTTCTTCTGTGTGCCTCCAAGGAGCCATACAAGTTGTTTTGATGTCACATACTTGGGATGGTAATTGGTGTTAGAGACAAGTAAGTCAGTAAAGACAGGGGCACCCCAAAGTCACTTTAAACAACTGAGGTCTGTACAGGAAACAAAGGAGAAGCGTACATTAGCCAACAGTCTGCCTAATAAACTGAGTGCCTCATTCCACAACAAAGGTTGCCCTTATAACTCAAATATATGATTTTTCTGGATGTTTGGCATCTTATTTTTTCCTCATTCACAGGTGGAAAAAAATTTGCAATCACAAAATAAGTTCTGCAAGAAATTTCATATTTTTTCATTAAAAAAAGTCAACACAAAACTTGGAAGCAGCCAAGATGTCCTTCAGTAGGTGAACAGTTAAACAAACTGTGGTACATCCAGACAATAGAATATTATTCAGCACTAAAAAGAAATGAACTTATCAAGCCATAAAAAGACATGGAGGAAACTTACATGCATATCACTAATTGAAAGAAGCCAATCTGAAAAGGCTACATATTGTATGATTCCAACTCTATGACATTCTGGAGAAGATGAAAGTATAGAGACAATAAAAAGATCAGTGGTTGTCAGGGGTTGGGGGGTGGAAGGATAGGTGAATAAACAGAGCACAGAGAATTTTTAGGGCAGTAAAAATACTCCATGTGATACCATAATGGTGAATACATGTCATTATACATTGGTCCCAAGAATGCACAGCACCGAGAGTGAACCCTAGTGGTAATTATGGACTTTGCATGATTCTGATATGTCCATGTAGGTTCATCAACTGAAACATTGAAACAAATGTACCACTCTGGTGAGGAATGTTGATAACAGGGGGGAAGCGATGCATGTGTAGGGGAATAGGGGGTATATGTAAAATCTCTATACCTTCCCCACAATTCTGCTGTGAACTTTAAAAAATTCTCTTAATTTAAAAACAAACAAAGAGTCAACATCAACATAACTGTGGGTGCTTATCTCCCAAGGTGAGCAAGACACTTACTTATAGTGATTATTGGGGCTTCTTCCAACTCCCTTGGGTTGACAAGAACTCAGGAGGCTCAGTGGTGCCTTGCTTTTTGGGGAGGACCATCCAGTATCAGTCCCATGTGGTCACAGCTGGCATCTGCACTAAGCCCTGTGCTTTGGAGGCAGGCAGCTCTGTGGCTTCTGGACAAAGCCTGGGCACAAAAACCTTGCCGGTCTCTGAAAGCTCCACTCCTAGGGGCCTGATCAGCCTGAGTCTTAACCACTTCATCCCTTCCTTCCCTGTAGCACAAATGCAGACAGAAAAAACACAACGCAGTATCTTAAGCACATTTTTCCTCTCTCTCCCTATCTCCGGGATGCTGACAAGATTGTGTGAGGTGGGGGTCTGTGAAAGCATTTTCTCAACTGTGGGATGCTGGACACTGGAGGAGCCACAGCTCTGGGCAGGTGCCATGTGGGCCCTGTCATTGTCCCTCCCTGGGGTCTTTCCTCCTATAGCTAATATATGGTTGTTTCCCTGGGTTGAGCATGAGATGAACTAGTTAATCTGTGTTGAGGAGTTTGTTGTCCCAAGATACAAACCTTTAAATCTTCGAATCACATTCAGTAAGATGAGATGCTCCATTATGAAAGCATCTGAGGACAGAGGTAAACTTAGTGAATAGTGTGGTCCTGTCTCTAATCATTTGCTCCTTCCATGGCGTGTTTGTATTGAAAGGGTGGGTCAGAGATGTTGCCTGCACTTCTTAAATGGTTTCTCCTTGGCTTTTCCTCCTATCTGTATTTTTCCCTTTTATTTTTTTTCCTGTATAATTGAATTCAAGTTTAATCTGAATATGATGTGGCGGATTGCATTAAAGAGAATCAAAGATTTGAAATCAAAAGCCAAGTATTCAGGTTGCAGGCCTGCTGCTTACATGTGTGTGATCTTGGCAAAACACTTTTCTTGGTGCCCTTTTTCTCACTTGTAAACTTTAGGCTGACAATGCCGAGCTCGTAGTGCTGTTGAAAGGCAGAAATGAGGCCATGGATGCACATTGTGAATGTAAAGCGCTTGACAGGAATGAGTTACAGTGGCTGACTGTGGTTTTTATTGTTATTTTAAAATTTTTTTAATTTTTTATTTTTTTGCGGTACGCGGACCTCTCACTGCCTCGGCCTCTCCCGTTGCGGAGCACAGGCTCCAGTCGCGCAGGCTCAGCGGCCATGGTTCACGGGCCCAGCTGCTCCGTGGCATGTGGGATCTTCCCAGACCGGGGTATGAACCCGTGTCCCCTGCATCGGCAGGCGGACTCCCAACCACTGAGCCACCAGGGAAGCCCTATTGTTATTTTGGACTTGCATCTTTGATAGTCTGTGACCACTGTTCAACCAGCAGTTTGTTAGATTGTCTTTTGTCTCTTACCCAAGAATGTTACGATCATCAAAAACAAGCTAGCTTTTAAGACCATGGAAAGGCTTTTCCTAAAGTGAAAGTTCATATTTTGAGTTTCTTTAAGTGGTTGGGGACCCTACTAGGAGTGGCGGTTTAAAGGCCTCTTTAAAACTCTCCTGGGACCTAGGTATCCCCGGGCTCCCTCTCACTGAGAAAGAGGGGCTTCGACAGGGGTCCAGGGGCAAAGGAGTTCCCAGGGATACACCTGGGCCGCAAGCCTCCAGGGCAGGCCTTTCAGAGTGGAGGTAGGGCCTGAAGTTTACATCCTTGGAGGTTCTTCTCCTGTACAGCTTCTTTCTCTGTTAGCCCATGTGGCTGGTGTCACACGACCGGCTTGGGCTATTTCCAACTTGGTGCAACTGACTTGGAGGGACTCTTGCCCTCCAATGTGCAGGGGCTGGATAACCACAGAATTTATCTTTCAAACCTGGGTATGCTTAGGAGAGGGTGTCTTATTAATAATTATGCCAGGATTGACCTAGCTGTGTGGTTAGGGAAGGCCTTTCTCTTCTTCAGCATCCCTTTTCTGTACATCTTCTTTCCACGGAGTGGTGAAACTTTAAGAGCCAGGATCAGAGTGGAGGGACCCAGAAGAGGCCACGGAGATCTCCTGGCCTGGGCTTTTGGTCCAGGCACACCAGGGTTAGGTGTTCCACATAAGGCTCGTGGCCGGGACTTAGGGTGACCAGAAGTGGACCTGTGCCTGGCCTTGACGTCTGTCTTCCTCAGGGGCCCAGCTGGAGCTAGAGGCTGGCTGTGGTAGGATGGGTATCAGAATCCCCATTTCCATTCCGCTTATCACAAGTTTTCCTGGGGACACAAAATGAACAATAATTATAAGAGCTAATACGTACCCAACACTTACAAAGCAGGTTTGCTAAGCATTTCACATGGATTATTTCACTTAATTCATACAACCGTTCCTCCAGGGAAGTCGTTATTCTGTGCATTTGGCAGATGAAGAAGCTGCAGCTTAGCAGGTAAGTTGTCAAAAGCCCACACAGCCAGGAAGTAGCAGACCTGGACTTGAATTTGGGGTCTGCCTCTAGAACAAGTTCTTAATCATGATACTGTTGTCACAGGCCTTGCCTTGAAGGGCTTATGGACTTGTGGAAACTGTGGGCCACGAAGTAGACTGTACTGTAAAAAGCACTGGAATGTAGACATATGCTAGTGAGAAAAGGAGCACAGAGCAGGGGGTAATTCCCCTGCCAGGAGGAGCTGAGAGGCCGGAAGAGACATGACATTTCTAACCTCCTCTCTTCTACTGGCTTCTACTAGCTTCCCAGGAAGCTGGCTTGTTCCTTGTTTCACTTGATCCTTCAGCCTGACAGCATAGTTAGGCTTCTCCTTGACTCCTCTCACCTCTCTTTAAAGGTGGGAACTGCTCGGGGCTTGGGCATGTTTCCTTCCAATGCTGGGTGCCTGGAAATTCATGAGGTGGAGGTCACAAGAAAGCCACGGGAGGGGAGACATTTGTTAAGACTTTCAGGTGTTCTGTGTGAAAATGTTTTCACACATTTCACTAGGGATGGCTTCCCAACTAATTTCCACTGAAACTCAGGGCTGGAAATATATTTTAAATGCTTGGTCATTCTCCTAGGCTTAGATAAATGATGCATCAAAACAACAGCAAAAATAGACACTTGCAGCAGAAATGGGTCAACTTAGAAAATTTGTCTTATAGCAAACATTTACATAGTTTTCTTTGTTTTTTAAAGTAAGAGTTAGGGGGCTTCCCTGGTGGCGCAGTGGTTGAGAATCTGCCTGCCAATGCAGGGGACATGGGTTCCGAGCCCTGGTCTGGGAAGATCCCACATGCTGCAGAGCAACTAGACCCGTGAGCCACAACTACTGAGCCTGCGCGTCTGGAGGCTGTGCTCCGCAACAAGAGAGGCCGCGACAGTGAGAGGCCCGCGCACCACGATGAAGAGTGGTCCCTGCTCGCAGCAACTAGAGAAAGCCCTCGCACAGAAACGAAGACCCAACACAGCCAAAAATAAATAAATAAATAAAGTAAGTAAGAGATCACTGGAAGACAACTGATACTTTAAATCAAAACATGTCACCCAGTGTACTTGTTAAAAATCCAATCTTGGATTTTTACTTGTTAAAATCTGCATCCAATCCAGGACTTATTAAGTAAACATTTTGGGCGGAATGGGGTCCAGGAATCTGTATTTAAAAAACATTGCAGGTAATTTCTTTTAATGCCAACTAAAGCTTGAGAGCCACTGCTTTAAGTTCATTAGTTAATTAATCCAGTCATTCAATATTTACTGAACCCCACGATCTGCTATTCATTGCATGGGTTATAAAGACAGACCCCCTCCATTTCAAGCACTTACATTTCGGCCGGTGACACGTAGGGAGAGTTCATGAGAAGTTGAGCTATTTAACCACTCTAGAATTCTGGAAGCTCTTGGCTGACTATGGAGGTATGAAATGAGGGCCTGGTAAGTAAGCTTCTTGGATGAAATGCTTGAGAGGACTGAAACGTCAGTTCGAGAATCATTGGGAGCATACTCTCATAGCAGGGTCAAAGGTGAACCCTGGATTTTAGAAGGACTGAGAGGACAGCCGGGGAAGTCCTCATCAAGGGAGCTCAGCCTGCTCTCTGGGGCCCTGGGCTGCAGTTGGCGAGGAGAGGTATTTGGTGCTGCCTCGCCAGTGTCTTCGCGTTTGGTGCCAGGTGCCAGGGGAACTTAAAAATACATGCAAGAGCTGGGGTCCCCCTTTGTGGAATTCTGGCTGTGTGAGAACCTTATCCCACCGGCAAGAGAGAAGCAGCTGCCAAAGTAGGGATGGGAAGCCGTGAAGGGCCTTCGATTTGCATGTGTCCACAGGCATCAGTTCAGTTCAATGAGCTGATGAAATTGATTTTCTCACTGCATTGACTGGTTGTCATAGTGAATTGCTGAGGTGATTGACTAGTTCAGTATCTTGCAGATATAGCCACAAATTCCAGTGATTCGGTCACATTCTAAAATATAAATTGTAGAAATGCTGTTTTTTCCCTTTATCAGGTTTCAACCAGTCTAAGAAAGTTTGCTAAGAAATAGGTAAAAATCTCTCATTCAGTGGCCTTGGCAAACATTTGGAATCGGGTAACAGTTAACTCAGCTAAACTTTCTTCTGATTTGACTTTGAGAATAATATGTGATAACTAAAGAAATTAGATCTATTCTACTTTGCATTCAATAGGTTAGCTGATGGGGTTTTAAAAAATCTGCTGTAACTACCTTCAAATTTTGTGAGTCGTTATGCTGTCAATTGAAGTTTGGGACCAAATTGTGAAAGGCCCTCAATGCCGATCAAGAAGATAGCTTTTCCATAAACCATCATTTTTGCCTGAATTGCTAGAGGCTCATTTGAAATTTTCAAAGTCTGTGTAGAAAACAAATATACTTTGCTTTCAAGTAGGACATGCATGACGAGAACTCTCAAATGATATTAGTCCCACTCATATAGCATTAGTGAAATCCCTGTCATTAGGAAATGTTTTTATATTAAAAAGTTGATAATAAGATATAAAGATGCTAATGTGATTAGGTGATGAGCTGATAATGGGAATTTGTTTTCGTATCAGTGATTTTCATTTGTCACCAGCAACTCTGATCTCCCTAATATGATATGATATTATAATAAAACTCAGGTGGAGAGTCAGCAGTGAAATTTATGATGCACAAGAAAAGTCAATAGCATTATAAATCTTAGAAACTGATTATATTTCAGCTGTCAATGTTCTTGGCTGGAAAATCTCCTTTAATTCTCATGTCTTAGTCCTATTTACTTTAGTGATACCAAGCAAGGAAATGAAATAGATTTAAATCTTTATCTTAAGGATAACTTTAATGAGTGACAGTCAATTCCACATGGCCTGGTGACTGCAGATCTGCACCTTTGCCTGGATAAACTCCCATCTAATTAAGTGTACATTTAAATGCAAGTAGTTGGCAGGGAGTAGTCAGCAGAATTTAATTCTACAAGATATAAATGTCGTTTTCTCTGGTATCATGGTTTTAAGTAATAAATGGCTGCCTGAAGGTGTGGGACAGTCATTTCAGCATCATCAAAGGTAGGCCCTTCTTTTCAATGACAATGTAGTGTGGCCAATGAGCATTGTTAGAAAAGAAGGTCTCTGGGTGGGGATGGGGGCAAAAAGCAATGAGATTCATTCGAACCACCTAATCATCCAACTAGAATCTCTTGAGTTTAAACAAAAATATATAAGACATTCACATCGAAGTCATGAATAGATGACTGCTGTGGCTATCAGTGTATTGGGGAAATTCTCAAGGGACCAGCAGTCCTAGCAAGCTGTTTCTTGTTTGGTGGCACTAACAGAATAGGAAATGCACCAGAATGGGAATGTTAAATGACAGCTCTCTCTTCTAGTTTATAAATTAAGAAAGAGTAAGTATATAAAAGTTACTCTCAACAATATAACAAATACTGTATGTAATAAGACGTGAATGTCTTACTGTGAGTCTAATTTCAGTGGCTAATGCATTGTCTATAAATCATTTTTAACACTATTAATACATAGCACCAAACGTGAGGATGATGAAGACAGGCTACTTGGCGGATCTGTAGGTATAGTCCAAGAACTGGGAGAAATGCTATTACTGATAAAGCATTATGCACTGGAGTCCTAATACATAACAAGAGCTACTGCAGTGTGGAATGCAGACGTAGGCAGGTCTATCAGCCTTCTATCAACCTTCTTAAAAAAGCTTTATATTGGAGCATTTTGTTGGAACCTTATTTTACCCATGACATACCAGGGTTATGATACCCAGAGAAGGGTCCTGTCCATGGAACTTTCATAAATATTTTCACCCTCAGAGTTTCCTAAACACTTTATAAAGCAGGTTCCATGGTTCTGCTCATGTGCATAACTCTTGTTGGCTTCAGAGTATGGGAATGAAACCTCATGCATGATGTTTGCTGGACCACTTCACCTCATGAGACAGTCACTTGCATAGTTTAGGGTCAGAGAGCTCCCTTCCTTTCACTAAAAGATTTGAATTTAGCAGAATTTCAGTTTCTACATTGAGCTCTTAGCTGGGCTGAACTTGGGTTTGACTGGACTAAGCTTGGGTCAGAAGCCACACCAGTGCAGTTTTCTACTCCAGGTAGGGGAAGAATTGCTTAGAATAGGCAGTAAGAAGAACAGCCCCAAGAAAGCCAGCAGAATCTTTTCTGTGAACTTCCGATACTTCTGCTATTTGACCTTTGGCTTCTGCCCAGTTTGATTTCCTGCCCCCCATTTATTTAGTCTACCGTTGTTACCCTAACTGCGCAGGCTGAATTCAGAAGTTCTTTTGGTTCCTAATTATCTGCTCTGTGTTGGCCTGCATCCCCTCTTCCTCCTGCATTCCTGGGCTTCAGAACTGATCTGCCCACTTTGCACTCAGATACTGCTTTTAACTCATTATGCGCTAGAGCCCACTCCTGCCTCTTTGTCAATTTAGTCCCAAGAAATGTGGCAAGTGGACCAGAACTGACTCACCACGTGTGATTAATATGTAGTAGTTGACTCCTGGCTTATTTGTCATGTATGGGCTTTTAAGAATTTTTGAAAACAGATACTTAATAGGGTTACTTTTTAAGTTTTTCATTTTCTTCCAACAATATCATGTCCCTTGAATTTTGTTTGACATTAATAATTTTTTTTTTTTTGCATGAGCAAATGTTAAAATTCATCTTTCCAGTAAGTTTCTACCTATAGACGCTTCCTAGCCACAACCGGGTCTGGCACTGTAGCAATCCATCCATTCAAGTACAATAAAAGATGACATGAGGGGAGGGATGGGGGAGGGGGCTGGGAGCCAGAAGAAAGGAGAGAGTCAGCTAGAGCTGTGATTCCAGTGTTACAGTAACTACAAGGGCTCACTGTTTCTGAGTACTGAGCATCTGCC
>NW_006781931.1:404124-429621 GCF_000442215.2 Lipotes vexillifer | reverse complement strand
AACCGCTCTGTCAAGTCCACTTCCGTCGCCAACTTAGAGGTAGAGAAATCGAGGCTTAGTGATTTTCTCAAGGCTACACAACCAATAGGTGTCAGTATTTAAATTCAGAGCTGTCTGACAGCAGAGCTTGAACTCCTAATCACCTTGTTAAATTGCTTATACATTTTTATGAGGTGACTGAAAAATATTTAATGACTAAAATTTACTAAGAATTCAATATGCACTTCAATAAATTAGTATTCTAGCTATTACACATAGAAAAACTTGAAAAATAGCAGTTCTCCCACCCCGAATTGAAATCTAATTGCCCTCCCCTTGAATCAGGCTAGCCCTGTGAGTTGATTGACTAATAGAATGAGGTGGAAATGACACTGTGTGGTGTTCAAGGCAAGGTCATAAGAAGCTTTGCTGCTTCCATCTGGCTCTTTGTAATGGTCCCTTTTGTGGGTGCTACCTTTTTCAGCCCTGCCACCCAACTAAGAAGCCCAATCTACATGGAGATTCCATGTGTAGGTGCTTTGGTTGACATCTTCAGCTGAACTGCCGGCCAAGAGCCAACAAGAGGCAGCCATGTAAGTGAGCCATTTTGGACGTTCCAGCCCAATCAAGTCCCTGGATGACTGTGGCCATCCTGGAGCTCCAGCTAACACCAGGTGGAGTGGTAGAACCCCTGGTCAACCCACAGAATTATGAGAGAGAATACATTTTGTTTTAAGCGTCTGAGTTTTGGGGTGACTTTTATTATTCGTACACAATAATAGATAACTGGAACACACATCCTTTGTGATAATATGCTTTTTGTACTCTGCACACTGTGAATGATTGTGTTCATATTGATTCAAGGATCCCTTGGCAGCAACTCTGTAGCTCTGTGAGTTCTGAGGTCCACTCTTTGGGACCAGGAAAAGGTTCATGGGAAGCTTCCTATAGTGCCACATCCCATGCATATTGGATACCTCCAAATCCCTCCTTGTCCCAGACAGGTTGTTTCATTAGGGAGTTGGTTCATAGAGTTCCTTAAGCTGTCATTTACAAGTGGCATGGCATTGACTTTTTGTTTGTTTGTTTGTTTGCAGTACACAGGCCTCTCACTGTTGTGGCCTCTCCTTTTGCGGAGCACAGGCTCTGGACATGCAGGCTCAGTGGCCATGGCTCACGGGCCCAGCTGCTCCGCGGCATGTGGGATCTTCCCGGACTGGGGCACGAACCTGTGTCCCCTTCATCGGCAGGTGGACTCCCAACAACTGCACCACCAGGGAAGCCCCCAGACAGTATTCTTAACTGTCTCATAGGGATAGAAAAACTCCTATGAGGTGCTGTGGAAAGCTGAGTTAAAATGTGCACACACATGTATACATACACAAAAATATATAGATGACCTCAAATGAACACTCTGTATCTGGGTACCTTTGAAAGAAGCAGCCACTTGGATTTCTCTCTTCCAAAGACAAGATACAGGCTAAATGATGCATCAGTAAGTGCCTTCCACAGGCATTCTTAATAGCTATAGTTTATATGCCTATAATTCTAACATAGGCTTTCAGAATGCAATAAACAAAGAACAAAGTGCAACCATTTTATGATATTACTAAAATAGTGCATATAATTGTCTAGTAATCAGAATATTTTAAAAGATACTTGATTATAATGAGTGCTCTGTTTTAAATGTTTTTCTTCTTTCAACATTGGTTCACTTATATAGAAAGTTTTAAATTTATTCTTTTAAAAACATGATCTAAACCTTTAAGCTTTGGTTATATTCTTTTGGTTCTAATGATAGCTCCTGTTTTTTGAGCACCTTTGTGCCCTACATCATGGTGAATCCCTATGCAACCTTGTGAGGTAATTATTACTACCCCCTTTATAGATACTGAGGCTTAGAGAGTTAAATCACTTGCCCAAGGTTACTTGGTTAATAAATGAAGAGCCGGGATTTGAACCACAGTCTTTCTGATTCCAAAGCCATGTACTCCTGCTGCTTTAATGATGACTGCATCTCCTACTGCCCTTCTAAAAAGCTTATGATTCAAAAGTCAATTAATAATAAAGAGCCAGAGTGGAATTGAGGTTTTAAAAGCACTGCCTGCTCTTTCAGGTATAAAACATTTTGTTAGAAGCGATAACAGCATAATTATAGCAAATGTCTCCACCTTCACTGTCGCCACTGCACACGGGTCTAGGTTACAAGTTTGAAATTCTACTGATTATTGGCGCATAATTGGCTTCATGTAGATGATAAATGTATTACTGATTGATTATCATGACTTGGTCATATCTGAAATGTCAAAGTAGAAAATTGAATTGTCATATTATTGCATGTTCTCATTCAAGCACCAGATAAATATTACAAATGATGATTTTCCACTGAGTACTATATAAAGAATTTATGGAATATTAATAATACTGTTATCCACAACCTTCATGCTTCGTGGATGACCCCAAACTGAAATCATGTCTGACATCTGAGGAATAAACCTCAAGAATGATCTGCTGTAACCCACTTCTCTGCTGCCTACAGTTTTATAGTGTGACTATTTCTAAGGACAATGCTCGCCTCCCTTAGAGAGAACTGGACATTTATGAGATACTTGACAATGCTTTTTTTCCTCATCCTTTTACTACCTATCATGCTTTAAGCCAGTCAAGGTGGCCTCTGGGGTGAAATCAGATCTTTGCAGAGGATGAAGTTGTTGCTCTGAGCCAGTCTAGGTTCAGTCCCCAATTCTAAACACGGTGAAGACCTTGACAGCTTTAAAAAATGCTGCTGCAGGTCTTCCCTGGTGGCACAGTGGTTAAGAGTCCGCCTGCCAATGCAGGGGACATGGGTTCGTGCCCCGGTCCGGGAAGATCCCACATGCCGCGGAGCGGCTGGGCCCGTGAGCCATGGCCGCTGAGCCTGCGCGTCCGGAGCCTGTTGCTCCGCAACAGGAGAGGCCACAACAGTGAGAGGCCCGCGTACCGCAAAAAAAAAATTTGCTGCTGTAAACCATCTGTAGAAACGCAGCGTTTGCTGCCAGCCTTCCCATTTCCTAACACGTCTGACCTCCTTGTTTTCACTGGGGCACTAGAGCTGTCTTTCCACAGACCAGTTAATGAGAAGAGCCTGGGAGGGAATCCCTCGAGATGACAGGCTGGGGCAACAGATCTTAGCCTGTGGGACTCAAGCCTCTGCTTCTGACCCTTGAAATTATTAAAAAGAACTTCAAATTCCCCAGTGCACCAAGAGTGGTCTGTAGCCTGAATAAACCACATGATTTAACTAACTGCTTTTTAGATATATGTAGAATGCAGATACTGCTGTGCTTAATGAAATACAAGTTATTTTAAGATAATACTGAATTTGTTACCTTTCAACAATATGCATTTTCTTAACAGATACTACAAAAATAATGTTATGGAAGATGCATGGATTTTTTTTTTTTTTTCTCACATCAACTGGGCCTAGGAACCGTTTGTGCAATCACAGGTGCTCTGGAGAGCTAGGAGGGCTGCTAGGAGGAGACAGTTCCTGCTCCCTAAACCTTGCTAGTTGATGAACCAGTTGAAGAAAACTTACGTTCCACTGGTTTTATTATTTCTTTGATCAGACTGAATGAAGATGCTCCCTAAATGCTCCAGATCTGCTCCAGGTCTCAGCTTAATCATTCTTTCAGATACTGTCATCTTTAGGTCTTCATGGGCATTAAGTCTAAATATTTTTCAGATCCCTATTTCACTGTATGCTTTATACATACTAGGTGCTCAGTAAATGTTTATTAATGTTGAGAAAGAAGCTGCTTTACTCTTAAGTACGCCTGTCATCAAATCATCATTGTTAATCATATTCATATTTAGAGGGGTATCTGTGAAATGAATGGAGTATCCCTGGGTTAGAAGGAAAGGAAAATCAATGCTTCATAAATGTTATTGAAAATGTGTCTATTCTGCTCCTCCTTGATATTCAGAAAAGAAACAAAATATATTTTAATTTGAATTAGCCACCTGGCTTTTAGAAGTAGCTTCTTATAGAGCTTGATTTAAATCTCTGGTATCCATTTTCCTTTCTTACACATCTATATGTTTGAAGTGGAAATGCCAAAAGGGTATGCATACTCTTTGCCTTGTAAATACACAGTAAGCATGAACCCACGGAAATAAATGTTTTGCAAGGCACCATGTTCTTTTTTACTTTGTGTTCTGTACCTAATCTTTCTTCAGTTATAAGTACCAAGGTTCAACTGGTTCCATAGTTAAGCCACATTATGAATAATCCTGCTTTGATTGACCAACATAAGAGCCCAATAAACATTTATAATCTTGCTTTTATGAGAGATGCCAAACAGCTATCTTTGAGACCAAACCTGCTTGGAGCTGGTGCAACTCTTGCCAGACTCCAAGTGTCCCTGGGTCACCCTGTAATTAGTACACACATTTCATGTGGCATAGGGCAGACCAGTGCCCTGCAACATCAGTGAGCTTCAGAATCCCCCAGTGACCTTGTTAAAAATGCAGAGTCAAGCCCCACTCTCCTAGATTATAATTCATTGGATTAGGGGTGGGGCACAGGAAACTACATTTATTTATTTATTTATTTTCATATCTTTACTGGAGTATAATTGCTTTACAATGTTGTGTTAGTTTCTGCTGTGTAACAAAGTGAATCAGCTATATGTATACATATAAACCAGCCACCTTAGGTCATTTTGAGGCCTGTGTCCTGGTGTAAACGGCTGCAGGTGGGGCAGGGAAAGTGGAAACTGCTGCTTTGGAACACAATTAGGATTTGGAGGGAAAAGAAAGCCTTCAAGAGTGGGAACGAGCATAAGTGGAAGGACAGAGGAGCGTGTTAGTGGGAACGTTAGTTAGGTAGTAAAGCATGGAGTTAGGGGTGTGGCCTCTGTCTGACAAACCTGGTTCTGAATCCACCTGCTCCACCACTGGGGACCTGTCAGACTTGGACCAGTTACTTCACCCTCTCTGATCCCCAGTCTCTTCATCTCTACAACTGGATAATAATGGCATCTGCCCATCTGCAGGGGCTGGTGTGAGGATGAAATGAGAAAGTGCAGTGAATGTGCTCTGCATCAGTTAGAGCCTTCGTAAATATTATACTAGCTTTTTTTGTGCATATGCACACACAAAAAAGTTGCATTTAAAATTTCTTTTTCTCCCTGAAGTCGCAGAATTTATATTGTGAGAGTTTTCCTTTTTTTTTTTTTTTTGTTCTGAGAGTCACCAAGTCATGTGGAGAAGTAGGGGAAGTACCCTGAGTCTGGTGAAAGTCAACATATTCTCTTGGGGAAAAAAAAAAGGGTCCCTGAAAGTGACATATTTTGAAACAAGAGCCAGGGCCAAGCTGGGGGAGGGCAGAGGCCACAGGCTCTAAGTACTCTGAGCTCTGGCTTTGCCACTTGCCTGCTATACAGTTTTGGATAATTAGTTAGGACGCTTCTCTTGCCTCAGTTTCCTCATTAATCAGTTAGAGGGTGCTAAGGGCTCATGCCCGCGGGACACTGTGCGTGCTTCTGAGGAGGGTGTAGGTCCCAGTGTGTGTGCAGAGTCGGACTCTGGGGCAGAACTGCCAGCTCTTGACTCCCTCCGTGGTTATAACTGCAACTGTGGGCCCCCTATGTCAGCTTTTTCCATTTCCATTTCTTCATCTATAAAGTGGGGGTCATTATTATCAGGCCTATCTCAGTGGATTTTCATACTCATAATAATAAGCAATTAATACATATGAAGCAATTAATACATAACAAAATGTTTCAAATAGCTCCTGGCACATATGGGTACTTAGCAAACGTCAGCTATTGTTATACGGATGTATTGTAAGTTTGGGAGCAAAATATTCCTTTTAGGGAAAATCTTATTGGGAGGATTAATCTCCCAATAAGATTAGTCTCAAGTCCTCACCAAGGATACCCCTTATCTTTCACTGTTTCTCAGGCTGAATCTTTTCTTTTTGCCTGAGCTCTCTTCACTGTTCTCCCCAAATTCCACTACTCTTACTGAGAGCCTAATATATGTCAGCAAATCACTCTTACAGCACCGTCGCAGGGAATCTTCACCACAGTCCCACAAAGAGTGCATTTTTCCGCGCTCACCTGAAGGTCACGTATCCAGCAAGTGACAATGCCATTCACCTCTTTGTTTTACTCTCTCATAAGCATTCACCGTCTGTGCTATTGTCCATTCTACCCCCTACCCCACTCAACCTCAGTACTTCCCTCTTTTCAAACTATTCTTTGAGGGATCCCTGCTGCCCTATCTCGCTTTGGAGTAGCACTTATTTTCTCTACTGGACCTCCTATTACTCTCTGTCTCATCCATGTATGTGTCTTTCTAAGAGAATGTAAATTCCTTGAAGAAAGGGTCCACAACATCTCCCTAACAGTATAGTTTTATGTCAGGCATAGAATGGTAATCATTTGTTTAATTGAATGTAACATGCATGTGTATTAGTTTGCTATAGCAGTCATAACTACAGACTGGGTGGCTTAAACAACAGAAATTTATTTTCTCACAGTTCTGGAGGCTAGAAGTCCAAGATCAAGGTTTCAGCAGGTTTGGTGTCTTCTGAGGCCTCTATCCTTGGCTTGAAGATGGCCACTTTCTTGCTGTGTCTCCACATGGCCCTTCCTCTGTGCACATACATCCTTGGTGTCACTCTGTATGTCTGAATTTTCTCTTTTTATAAGGACACCAGTCACACTGGATTAGGGCCCACCTTAATGGCCTCATTTTAACTCAGTCACCTCTTTAAAGGCCTATTTCCGAATACAGTCATATTATGAGGTCCTGGGGGACAGGGCTTGAACATTGAAGTGTAGGGCGGGCACAATTCAGCCCATAACAGTATATATCTCTAAAATGACACACAGTTGTACTGAATGTGAAATGCTGACCAAAAATTTAGAATTTCTATAAATATATGATCTCACATAAATGTATGATCCATATATGAGGCATGCATTGAGAGTATCTCATACGATACATGGAGATATCCTCATTGAATCTCCCATATAGGGAGATTTAATGAAAATTAATTTCAGAATTTATCAGGCAGATTACAGTAATTTCCAGGTGTCTAACAGGTAAGCTGATGATAGCTATGTGGTCTGCTTAATCACAGCCCAGTGGAGATTTTTAAATAACATTTCTTTTACACAATTAGTTAGCACATATATCATGGATCAATAAGGCCTAACTACCCACCAAGCTCTACTCCCTCCTTCTAGGTGTCACAGCAGCTGGTGTGAATCAAATTAGTAATTTGTGATGGAAACTGAATGCAATCAATTACATCATTTTGAGCTGTTCAGATTTAATTCCATTAAATTATATCATGAAACTGGTCCATAAGAAGTATTGAAAATAAGATGGAAAGAAACATGCATAAAGGTCTGTCACTGGGAAAATGCAGTTATGAGAGAGGTTATGAGAATATGGTCTTTCGATTCCTCCAGGCCTGGGTGTGAGTCCTAGCTCCGTCACTTAGTAGTTGTATGACTTTGGGCAAGTTTCTTAACTGGACGAATGCTCAGTTTCCTCACCTGGAAAGTGGAGATAATAATGATCACTGCCTATGTGTGTTGTGAGAATTACATGAGATGATGAAGGAAAAAAACAATTGTCTGGTATGTGAACAGCATGAGAGCAAGGAGTTTGTCTCCTTTCTTCATTGTTGTATCCCTGGTGTTTACAATAAAGCTGGAAAATGGAGGTGCTACCTTTTAATAAACAAACATTTATTTATTTAAATAAATGAATTAATGAATAAATGAATTAACAAAACAAAAGAAAGAACTCCCACAGAGCAATAATGATATTTTCCATGGATGAAAGCAGTGGTTCTCAAATCTGGCTGCACTTTCAAATCATTTGGAGAGCTTCTGAAAAATATATATGCCAGGACCTCATGCCCACAGAATCTGACATATTGGTTTGCATTTGGCCTCTAACACTGGACTTTTAAATAGCATTTATTATCTTCTAATATACTATTTAATCAGTACCTATAAGATATAATCTTATGGCATACATAATATATTAAATGTAATAATATAACAAGAAGTATTATGTTTATTTGTTATAGTCTGTCTCCTCCCTCCAGTATGTAAGCTTCATGGTGCAGAAAATTTTTTTTTTGAATTTTATTTTATTTATTTATTTTATATAGCAGGTTCTTATTAGTTATCCATTTTATACATATTAGTGTAGATATGTCAATCCCAACCCCAGTTACCCACTCAGCTCTGGACCCATCCAAGCTCACAGTCCAGAGCAATGCTGTCCAGCAGAATCTTATGTGATGATGGATGTGTTCTATACCTTCACTGTCCAATATGGTAACTGTTAGCACATGGGACTATTGAGCACTTAGGATGTGGCTAGTGAGACTGAGGAAATGAACTTTTAATTAATTATAATTTGGATAGCCTCAAGGTAGGAAGCTCATTCAGTGGGAAAGATGAAAAAGAACGAAGGTTTGTTAGATTTTGAATTTTCAAACAGGTTTTGCAGGAACTAGCCCTAGGAGAAACTGTGGCAAGAATAAAGTCTGTTGTTAGCATGCTTTCAGCTTTACTTCTACTTCTTTCCATATATATATTTAACATGTCAGAAGCTACTTTCTCAGCTCCCCACAGCAGTGCTTAGCCCAGACCTGCTTTGCTCTGCCTCTCCTTGGAGCATCTACAATGTGTGTCACAACTTGTCCCCACACCAAGCTGGGATTGAGCACTAGGCAAATAAAACAGAGAAGACAGGGCCACACAGGGACAGGGCCAATCGAACAAAACTGTCCAGCTGACCCCCTGCAGGGGAATGAAAATTCTAAATCTCATGCTAAATCCTTCTCTAGGTTTTTTCCGTAGCATTTTAATGTTCTGAAATATTATATAATTTAACTATGTTGTGTTTATTATTTAATGCTTCTCTCCCCATGCAAGAATGTGTACAGGAAATTTTGTGTATATTGTTCACTGACATACCAAGTTACCTAGAGCAGAGTCTGTTGAATAAATGAATTGGACCTGGTGAGGGAGACATGGACTCTGTAAGTGGTACAGGGAGGCATCAGGATTCTAGGAGTGAGTTTAAACTAGAACAGGATCCCAGACAGTAGCTGAAGGGTACGGAAATAGGATTTAGCTCAGAACTTGACCAAAGGGTAAATCCTGGGTGCAATTCCAAAGAATAGTAGTTCCTGACCACTAGGTTAGGAAGGACTGTGAGACCATACCTGAGCCAAGCAAAAGAGCATTGTAATCAATTAGTCATGTCTGCCATGAGTGCAGGACTGATTGCCAAAGTGCCCCCTATTTGTCTATCTTGACTAGTGTAATGAAGAACTAAGGGTCCAGCCCAAGGGCCTGTGATTCGGGCCAGGTGTCCAATCCAGTGAGGGAACTTGAGGTCACTGAAAAACACAAAAGCACTCACCTAATCATCCAATCTATTAAACACAGCAGGGTAATATTAGGAAGACAGGCCAGTTAGAAAGACAAGAGATGCCGGTGTCCCCCACAGACACAACATAGTTCAAAGGTGTCAGGATGCATTCATTGATTCAACTGATGTCTATTAATTATCTCTGTTCCAAGCATTATTCAAGGCACACTTATTATAGAAGACACGGCATGAATAAAACACAAAATTCCCTACCTTCATGAAGCTTATGTTCTAGCGATAATACTCAAAATAACCAAAATATATAGTATGATAAATAGCAGTAAGAATTAAGCAAGATGGGGTTTAGGAAGTACGTATGGGAGTACAGTTGTTGAAATTTCAGGTAGAGTAGCCGGAAGGGCTTCACATAGCTGATAAATTCAAGATTCACCTCTTGAGGGCTGGAAATCCTAATTACTACAGAATTGCATTGGGTTGGCCCAAGTATCTTGGTGAAACTGGGCTTTCAGAGACCAGACTTAGCACCTAGAGAATACTCGCTAGAGGGGAGCAGGATGCGGCTCTTCTTGTTGTGAGTCTGGTCTTGGATGTTTCTTTGGAGTCACCCAGCAGCAAGGACTTCCCACTGTACTCTCTCCTGGTACAAATAATGCCATGGGCCTCCTTAGCAATCTGATGATGCCTGAACTCCTTTTTAGAGTAATGTTTTTGAAAGCATAAAATACAATACATGGTATTACAGGACTTCCCCGGTGGTCCAGTGGTTGGGATTCCATGCTTCCACTGCAGAGGGCATGGGTTCAATCCCTGGTTGGAGAACTAGGATCCCACAATGTCGTGTGGTGTGGCCAAAAAATAAATTAATTTAATTAAATTTAAAAATACATAGTATTACAAAGAAGCAAAATATATTGAAATATCAAATATTTTTAACAAATTTGTGATATAGTAGTATATATGATTCTTTATTAACGCATTAAATAATAAAATCTAGAGACCGGTGTAATAGCTACCATAATTTTGAAGTGGGAATAATTGAAAATATTTTGATATATCTGAAACAATAACATGATATGAAAAAATTATGATTTCTATTGCTAACAAAGTCTCTTGCAGTTCGTTGCCTACATTTGTAGCTGAATAAAATGCTAAATTTCAGCCAGAGGTAAGTTAAAATAAAATAGTAGTCTTTCCCCCATCCAAGTTCATTGACTCCCTGAATTAAGAGCCACCGGCCTAGTAGAATGCGTTTGGGAGTGTTCCTCCCTCTGCTATATTTTGGAAGAGTTTGAGAAGGATAGGTGTTAGCTCTTCTCTAAATGTTTGATAGAATTCGCCTGTGAAGCCATCTGGTCCTGGGCTTTTGTTTGTTGGAAGATTTTTAATCACAGTTTCAATTTCAGCACTTGTGATTGGTCAGTTTATATTTTCTATTTCTTCTTGGTTCAGTCTCGGAAGGTTGTGCATTTCTAAGAATTTGTCCATTTCTTCCAGGTTGTCCATTTTACTAGCATAGAGTTGCTTGTGGTAATCTCTCATGATCCTTTGCATTTCTGCCGTGTCATCTGTTCTCCTTTTTCATTTCTAATTCTGCTGATTTGAGTCTTCTCCTTTTGTATTCCTGATGAGTCTGGCTAATGGTTGATCAATTTTGTTTATCTTCTCCAAGAACCAGCTTTTAGTTTTATTGATCTTTGTTATTGTTTCCTTCATTTCTTTTTCATTTATTTCTGATCTGATCTTTATGATTTCTTTCCTTCTGCTAACTTTGGGTTTTTTTTGTTCTTCTTTCTCTAATTGCTTAAGTGTAAGGTTAGGTTGTTTATTTGAGATTTTTCTTGTTTCTTGAGGTAGGATTGTATTGCTATAAACTTCCCTCTTAGAACTGCTTTTGCTGTATCCCGTAGGTTTTGGGTCATTGTGTTTTCATTGTCATTTGTTTAAGGCCAGACACCATAAAACTCTTAGAGGAAAACATAGGAAGAACACTCTTTGACATAAATCACAGCAAGATCCTTTTTGACCCACCTCCTAGAGAAATGGAAATAAAAACAAAAATAAACAAATGGGACCTAATGAAACTTAAAAGTTTTTGCACAGCAAAGGAAACCATAAACAAGACCAAAAGACAACCCTCAGAATGGGAGAAAATATTTGCAAATGAAGCAACTGACAAAGGTTTAATCTCCAAAATATACAAGCAACTCATGCAGCTCAATATCTACAAAACAAACAACCCAATCTAAAAATGGGCAGAAGACCTAAATAGACATTTCTCCAATGAAGATATACAGATTGCCAACAAACACATGAAAGAATGCTCAACATCACTAATCATTAGAGAAATGCAAATCAACCACAATGAGGTATCACCTCACACAGGTCAGAATGGCCGTCATCAACAAATCTACAAACAATAAATGCTGGAGAGGGTGTGGAGAAAAGGGAACCCTCCTGCACTGTTGGTGGGAATGTAAATTGATACAGCCACTATGGAAAACAGTATGGAGGTTCCTTAAAAAACTAAAATGACCCAGCAATCCCACTATAGGGCATATACCCTGAGAAAACCCAGCAATCTCACTACAGGGCATATACCCTGAGAAAACCATAATTCAAAAAGAGACATGTACCACAATGTTCATTGCAGCACTATTTACAATAGCAAGGACCTGGAAGCAACCTAAGTGTCCATTGACAGATGAATGGATAAAGAAGATGTGACACATATATACAATGGAATATTAGCCATAAAAAGAAAAAAGCCACCAGCCTAGTCCTATCATGCCTTTCTTCATGTCTACAATAGGCAGATGCTACTGAAAGCAAAACTAACACAGAGTGTTGATTCAGAGGGCAATTACCTTTCACTTGGAGGGAGAAAATGGTTGAACTAATTTGACTTGCTGAGCCTTTTCTATTCCCCAATAAAACCTGATTATACATGGTCATGAGCAAGATGGTCATGGATAACTTGTGGAGACCATCTCATTAATCTATAGTCAATTTTCATAAAATTTATTAATTAGGCAGATATGTATTGAGCACCTATTATATGTCATGCACTGTTCTATATACTAGGGATATATCAGTGAACAAATAGACCCCCCCCCCAAAAAAAAGCCCTTCCCTCATGACCCTGAGATTCCAGTGGAGAGTGGTTGGGGGAGGGGCTGGTAGGAGCGGGGGTCAGACAATAAACACAAACAAATTATAATATAATGATATCATAGGCAGGGAGATGATAAGTGTGAGAATATATATATATAACAGTGTAAGGTGTACAGGGAGCTAGAGGGAGACTTGAAACTTTAAATGAAGTGATCAGGGTCAAGTTGATTAGGAAAATGAGGGTGAAATTTAAGAAAAGACTTGAAAGGGGTGAAATTAATCAAATGAGTTATCTCTCCCAAAGTGACTAAGTTCTTCTGTGTCAATAGGCAGTGTGGGTTAACCGAAGGAGCACAAGAATGGATTCAAGCATCCTTGTCTCTGTTCTCTCTCTGCCAGTTGACTTTTCCTGGACTTGGTTTCCTCAGCTATGAAAGGAGAGTCCTAACTAGGTCAGCTGTTATAGAGCCATGATTGGCATGACCTTGGGGTGGTGGAGGTATTTTGGGGATGAGAGAGGTACTTTGGAGGGAGATACGGCTGTTAGAGGCTAAGTAGGCCAAGATTTGAGTCACTTCCCCAGCTTCAACCTTTGATCCGTTTTACATAACGTGGCTGCAAATCAGATTTTGTTTGAAAAAAGTGTTTCACTACACCCCCCCCACAAAAATGTCTGAAAACTATAAATAGTAATTATAGATTTTTATCTTTTAAATAACTTGCATAATTATTCAAAAGAAAAATCACTACAGCGCTGTATATACTGCTGCCTTGATTCTTCCCTGCTCACAGCTTGCCATGATTTCACTACCTCTTTTGGCTTTATTTCATGACTTTCCACACAGAGGTATTTATAGTGATCATAATGGGTTTCAGAACAAATCTAATGAAATGTGCATTTCTGTAGAATTTTGAGTTCCTAGAATAAACAAGCATTGATTTAGGGAACCAAATTCCACAGCAACCAGGTGAGGAGTCTGCCCCAGGAAGGTGACTGTGCGGCCTGCCCGTCCTTGCTGTCCTGGCACTGTGCTGTCCCAGATATCCCTACCTGCTCCAACAATGCATTCCAGATTGATTCTATTAAAGGATCATCTGATCATTCCCATTAAAAATAGTCCTCCAGCTGACACAGGCGCGTGCTCACCTAGAGGAATTTTCTAATAGGCGATAGATCCTCAGTACAGGGTCCCGCTCAGTCAGCCGTCAGAAACAGCATACCCACATAACTGATTAGATTGCCCTCCCCATAAATATTCCACCACCAAAGAAGAGATTTACGATACTGTATCTTCAGTTCAATTTTCAGAACGATTTACAGCTCACACACATCCAAAAACTCATTACCAACTGCATTATTTGAAAACAAAGCGATAACTTGCTCTCCTCTGAGAGGACAAGGGGAGCCTTCCCCAGCGCTTTCCCTCCCCCACTATCTCTGCCACTGCTCTTACCAGGATATATATATAACAAACCTCTTAAGTGAAGTTACAAAGCACACATGCTGCACGGCGTGTAGTAGTCTATTAAGTGAAAAGCCTTTAGAGGATCACATATTTGTCTTCAAACTGGGAACCTTGACAGAACTTTTCAGGAAACTGAGAGGCCTAGAGCAGAGATTGTGCTGAGAATCCATGAGGCCCCGGGAGCATCCTCCAGCTAACCAGTGACACCACTGCATGGACGCCGAGTTCAGTCAATAGCAATGTTCTACGTGCACCTGACTTCATGGCTTCCTGTCCATGGGTGGCCCAGGGTGACCTCGTAGCAGTGTCCCCAAGCCCTGGCTGCACATCAGAACCCCCAAGGGAACTTTACAAGAAAAGACTGGCCCCCCAGCCCCATATTTAGTGATTCTGGTTTAATTGATCTAGGGTAGAGCCCCGACATCAGTATTTTCAAAAGCAGAACTCTCCAGAGGTTTCTTCATGTCCCTGGCTTTAGTTTCCTCAGTGGTGAACTACAGTAGGCACTTGCTCTGACAAGCTGGGTGAATGTACACACAAGTCTGGCTTGTTAACCATTGTAGCTCATGCTAGTGCCTGGCACACATTAGTAGCTCATTAAATATGAGTTGAATTAATCAGTGAATAAACATCAAGTCCTGGGCACAGTTCAATCAGTGACAGCTAATATTGCTAATCAAAATGCCTTTTTTTTTTTTTTTTTCTTGCGTTATGCGGGCCTCTCACTGTTGTGGCCTCTCCCATTTGCGGAGCACAGGCTCCGGACGCGCAGGCTCAGTGGCCATGGCTCACGGGCCCAGCCGCTCCGCGGCATGTGGGATCTTCCCGAAACGGGGCACGAACCCGCGTCTCCTGCATCGGCAGGCGGACTCTCAAGCACTGCGCCACCAGGGAAGCCCCAAAATGCCTTTTTAAAACCTTTTAATTTACAGTTTTTATCAACAAAAATGTTCTAGGGAGAATTATGTATTTATTTTTTAATTTTTTTAATTTTTATTTTTTTTGCGGTACGTGGGCCTCTCACTGTTGTGGCCTCTCCCGTTTCGGAGCACAGGCTCTGGACGCGCAGGCTCAGTGGCCATGGCTCACGGGCCCAGCTGCTCTGTGGCATGTGGGATCTTCCCGGACCGGGGCACGAACCCGTGTCCCCTGCATCAGCAGGCAGACTCTCAACCACCGTGCCACCAGGGAAGCCCGAGAATTATGAAATCAGATACTGTAAGAAAAGTACCAGCATCCAGTACTGGCACATACCTTTGTACCCTAAAATATTTGCCTGTGTCCTGTTTCAGTGATACATTGGAGAAGAAATGCTCCTTGTCTCCGTTTGCCATTCCTCATTTTATTGAGAACATATTTTTCCCATAACTAACTTCATACCATGGTGGAAAAGGAAAACTATATCTCAAAACTCAACATTCTTGCAAAAGATATGTTTGTAGAGGCAAACATCACAACATGAAAAACTTCAAATTAAAATGTCCATTTTCATTTTAGTTCCAATAGCATCAATGTCCTTTGCTAATCAAGTAGGAGTGGGACACTGATCACGCCTCCACATGAAATGCACCTCCCTGTAGTGCAGACACACAGGTGCACTGCTTAGTCATTCTGGCCCACTTCACTGATTGGTGCCGGTAGCCACACCATCAGTCCTGCTGGGTAAGTAGCCCTGATGACCAGCATTGGTAATGAAGGCCGCTGGAAGAGTTAGTGCCACTGAGCTGAGATCCAGGGACGATAAACGGACCCAACTGCAGGCTCAATTATATCAGAGAAGGGGGATTCTGAAAAAGTGGCCACTGATGTGGTCCACACAATTAATCAGCCCATTTAATTGAGATTCATCCCCACTTCTTCCTTCTGTTTTCTCAGTTTGAATTCCTCTCCACATCACTTAGGTGGCGCTGTGATTCACTTATACTAAATCATCTTTTTAAAACCAGGTCCTTCATAGTCGCGATTTAAAACTTTCGAGTTTTATTCAGATTTGGTCCCTTTGAAAGCCAACTTCAGACTGCTCTTTAAAATATGAATAATTTTCACCCCCTCAGCCAATCAGGTCGACCCTTGCCACATTCTTTTGAGGTGTGTGTTCCCCCAGGATTGCCTCCAATGCTTTTTCATCTTTGAAAAATAGCTGTAATAAAAATTCAAATACAATCAAAAATGAACATAAATAAAACACAATTTCCTCCAAATGATTTATGAAACACTAAACCTTCACTTCCCTGTCTTCCTGCCTGTCAAGAGTGCCGCAGCGTATATCCTTGGGGTGATGGGACTGCTCTGTGTTCCCCTGCAGAGTCTTCCATGGGCACTGCCTTGACAATGGAGAACGCCGGGAAGCCTGCCAGCTCTCAGAGAATGTCGATCTCCCTTTATCCATCAAAGCACCAGGATGATTTCATCCATGGCGAGAAGGTACAGCCCTCCTCCTCAGAGGGCTCTAATTTTAGCAAAAATGCTGGGATGAAAAATCTGTCAGGACAGCAACAGGTGGGGAATGGAAGAGTGATTCACCTTATCCCACATGGATTTTACTAGTGCCCCAATCTTAGAAAAAGGCACTGTGGAGCTAGATTCACTCCTTGTCAACAGTCCACCCACCTCAGCTGTCCCCATTCCCTGCCAGTCCCCAATCCCCTGCCTTAGTAACCACAGAGATACCTGGAGTGGGTCTTAGACAGTAGTTGACATGCACAGAATCCCCTGGAGGGAATGTGGAAACACAGGTTGCTGGGGTCCTGTAGAGTTTGATTCAGTTGCTCTGTGGTGAGGCCTGAGAACCTGTACTTCTTTTCCCCCCAACTTTATTAAGATATAATTGAGAGAATTTCCTGGTGGTCCAGTGGTGAGGACTCCATGCTTCCATTGCAGGGGCCACAAGTTCTATCCCTGGTCAGGGAACTAGGATCCTGCAACCCCCAGAGTGGCCAAACAACAACAACAACAACAAAATATATATATATGTATATATTTAATTGAGATTCATCCCCACTTCTTCCTTCTGTTTTCTCAGTTTGAATTCCTCTCCACATCACTTAGGTGGCGCTGTGATTCACTTATACTAAATCATCTTTTTAAAACCAGGTCCTTCATAGTCGCGATTTAAAACTTTCGAGTTTTATTCAGATTTGGTCCCTTTGAAAGCCAACTTCAGACTGCTCTTTAAAATATGAATAATTTTCACCCCCTCAGCCAATCAGGTCGACCCTTGCCACATTCTTTTGAGGTGTGTGTTCCCCCAGGATTGCCTCCAATGCTTTTTCATCTTTGAAAAATAGCTGTAATAAAAATTCAAATACAATCAAAAATGAACATAAATAAAACACAATTTCCTCCAAATGATTTATGAAACACTAAACCTTCACTTCCCTGTCTTCCTGCCTGTCAAGAGTGCCGCAGCGTATATCCTTGGGGTGATGGGACTGCTCTGTGTTCCCCTGCAGAGTCTTCCATGGGCACTGCCTTGACAATGGAGAACGCCGGGAAGCCTGCCAGCTCTCAGAGAATGTCGATCTCCCTTTATCCATCAAAGCACCAGGATGATTTCATCCATGGCGAGAAGGTACAGCCCTCCTCCTCAGAGGGCTCTAATTTTAGCAAAAATGCTGGGATGAAAAATCTGTCAGGACAGCAACAGGTGGGGAATGGAAGAGTGATTCACCTTATCCCACATGGATTTTACTAGTGCCCCAATCTTAGAAAAAGGCACTGTGGAGCTAGATTCACTCCTTGTCAACAGTCCACCCACCTCAGCTGTCCCCATTCCCTGCCAGTCCCCAATCCCCTGCCTTAGTAACCACAGAGATACCTGGAGTGGGTCTTAGACAGTAGTTGACATGCACAGAATCCCCTGGAGGGAATGTGGAAACACAGGTTGCTGGGGTCCTGTAGAGTTTGATTCAGTTGCTCTGTGGTGAGGCCTGAGAACCTGTACTTCTTTTCCCCCCAACTTTATTAAGATATAATTGAGAGAATTTCCTGGTGGTCCAGTGGTGAGGACTCCATGCTTCCATTGCAGGGGCCACAAGTTCTATCCCTGGTCAGGGAACTAGGATCCTGCAACCCCCAGAGTGGCCAAACAACAACAACAACAACAAAATATATATATATGTATATATGTATATGTGTGTGTGTGTGTGTGTGTGTGTGTGTGTGTGTGTGTATATATATATATATATATAACTGACATATAACATTGTGTAAGTTTGTTATACAACATCATGATTTGATATACATATATTGCAAAATGATTATCACAATAAGGTTAGTTAACACATCCATCACCTCACATAGTTGTGTGTGTGTATGTGTGTGATGAGAACTTTTAAGATCTATAGTCTTAGCAGCTTTCAAGTGTTTGATACAGCATTGTTAACTATAGTTATCATGCTGTACGTTAAATCCCCAGGACTATTCATCTTATAATGGGAAGTTTGTACCCTTTGACCACCTTCACCCATTTCCCCCAACCCCCAAACCTGGCAACCACCAATCTACTCTCTCTGTTTCTATGAGTTCAGTTTTGGGGGGATTCCACATATAAGTGAGATCATACTATTTGTCTTTGCCTGGCTTATTTCACTTAGCATAATGCCCTCAAGATCTATCCATGTTGTTACAAAAGGCAAGATTTCCTTCTTTTTTATGACTAATTAATATTCCATTGTATGTATACAGGCAAGACATTATGGGTTTCGTTGCAGACCACCACAATAAAGCAAATGTCACAATAAAGTGAATCACAAATTTATTGGTTTCCCAAGGCATCTAAAAGTTATGTTTATACTGTAGTCTATTAAGTGTACAATAACATTGTGTCTAAAAACCAATGTGCATACCTTAATTTAAAAATACTTTATTGCTAAAAAATGCTAACCTCCATCTGAGCCTTCAGTGAGTCACCATCTTTTGGTTGGTGGAGTGTCTTGCTTCCACGTTGATGGCTACTGACTGATCAGAGTGGTAGATGCTGAAGGTTGGGGTAGCTGTGACAAATTCTTAAAATAAAATAACAGTGAAGTTTGCCACATCGATTGACTCTTCCTTTCACAAACAATTTCTCTATGGTGTGCAATGCTGCTTGATAGCATTTTACACACAGTAAAACTTCTTTCAAAACTGGCGTCAGTGCTTTCAAACCCTGCCACTGCTTTATCAACTAAGTTGATGTACTATTCTAAATCCTTTGTTGCCATTTCAACAATCTCCACAGCATCTTCACCAGGAGTAGATGCCATCTCAAGAAATCACTTTCTTTGCTCATCCATAAGAAGCAACCCCTCATCCATCTGAGTTTTGTCATGAGATGGCAGGAATTCAGTTACATCTTCGGGCTCCACTTCTAATTCTGATTCTCTTGCCATTTCCACCATGTCGGCAGTTACTTCCTCCTCCACTGAAGTCTTGAACCCCTCACAGTCATCCGTGAGGGCTGGAATCACCTTCTTCCAAACTCCTGTTAATGTTGCTATTTGGACTTCTTCCCATGAATCATGAATGTCCTGAAAGACATGTAGAATCCTTTCCAGAAGACTTTCAACTGACTCTGCCCACATCCGTTAGAGGAATAACTATCTATGGCAGCTATAGCCTTATGAAGTGTATTTCTTAATAAGTTTTGAAAGTGTAAATTACTCCTTGACCCTTGGGCTTCAGAATGCATGTTGTGTTAGCAGGCATGAAAACAATATTAATCTTGTTATATATCTCCATCAGAGCTCTTGGGTGACCAGGTGCATTTTCAGTGAACAGTAATATTTTAAAAGGAATCTTTTTTTCTGAGCAGTAGTTCTCAACAGTGGGCTTAAAATATTCAGTAAACTATGCTGTAAACAGATGTGCTGTCATCCAGGCTTTGTTGTTCCATTTATAGAGCATAGGCAGAGTAGATTTAGCATAAATGCTTAAGGATCCTGGGATTTTCAGAATGGTAAATGAGCATTGGCTTCAACTTACAGTCACCAACTGGAGGAACCTTTAACAAGAGAGTCAGACTGTCCTTTGAAAGTTTGAAGCCAGGCATTGACTTCTCCTTTCTAGCTATGAAAGTCCTACATGACATCTTCCTTCCAACATAAGGCTGTTTCACCTACATCGAAAACCTGTTGTTTAGTGTAGGCACCTTCATGAATGATCTTATCTACATCTTCTGGATGACTTGCTACAGCTTCTACAGCAGCACCTCCGACTTCACCTTACTCTTTTATATTATATTATTACCAACATCTGCTAGCTTCAAACTTTTCCTCTGCAGCTTCCTCACCTCTCTAAGCTTTCATAGCGCTGAGGAGAGTTAAGGCCTTGCTTTGGATTAGGCTTTGGCTTAAGGGAATGTTGTGACTGGTTAGATCTTCTATCCAGACCGCTACAACTTTCTCCATATAAATAAGGCTGTCTCACTTTCTTATCATTCATGTGTTCACTGGAGTAGCAATTTAATTTCCTTCAAGAACTTTTTTTTTGCATTCACAACTTGGCTAACTGGCACAAGTGGCCTAGCTTTCAGCCTATCTCAGCTTTTGGTATTTCTTCCTCACTAAGCTTAAATGTTGATTTAAAGTGAGAGATGTGCAACTTCCTTTCACACTTAGAGGCCATTGTAGGGTCATTAACTGGCCTAATTTCAATATTGTTGTTTCTCAGGGAATAGGGAGGCCCAAGGAGAGGTAGAGAAAAGGGGGAATGGCTAGTCTGTGGAGCAGTCAGAACACACACTACATTTATTAATTACATTTGCTATCTTTTTTTTTTTGGTACGTGGGCCTCTCAGTGTTGTGGCCTCTCCTGTTGCAGAGCACAGGCTCTGGACGCGCAGGCTCAGCGGCCATGGCTCACGGGCCTAGCCACTCCGCAGCATGTGGGGTCCTCCTGGACCGGGGCACGAACCCGTGTCCCCTGCATCGGCAGGCGGACTCTCAACCACTGCACCACCAGGGAAGCCCTACATTTGCTATCTTTATATGGTCGTGGTTTGTGGTACCCCCAAACAATTACAGTAGTAACATCAAAGATCACTGATCACAGTCTAAGTAGACATTTCTCTAAATGTCTACATTTGGACATACAGATGGCCAACAGGCACATGAAAAGATGCTTAACGTCACTAATTATTAGAGAAGTGCAAATCAAAACTACAATGCGGTATCACCTCACCGCAGTCAGAATGGCCATCATCAAAAAGTCTACAAATAATAAATGCTGAAAAAGGTATGGAGAAAAGAGAATGCTCCTATACTGTTGGTGGGAATGTAAATTGGTACAGCCACTATGCATGGAGGTTCCCTAAAAAACTAAAAATAGAGTTACCATTATGATCCAGCAATCCCACTCCTGGGCATATATCCGGAGAAAACCATAATTTGAAAAGATACATTCACCCCAATGTTCATTGCAGCACTATTTACAATAGCCAAGACATGGAAGCAACCTAAATGTCTATCAACAGATGAATGGATAAAGAAGATGTGGTACATATATTACTCAGCCATTAAAAAGAATGAAATAGGGCTTCCCTGGTGGAGCAGTTGTTGAGAGTCCACCTGCCGGTGCAGGGGACATGGGTTCGTGGCCCGGTCTGGGAAAATCCCACATGCTGTGGAGCGGCTAGGCCCGTGAGCCATGGCCGCTGAGCCTGTGTGCCTGGAACCTGTGCTCCACAACGGGAGAGGCCACAACAGTGAGAGGCCCAAGTACCACAAAAAAAAAAAAAAAAAAAGAATGAAATAATGCCATATGCAGCAACATGAATGTACCTAAAAATTGTCATACTAAGTGAAGTAAGCCAAACAGAGAAAGACAAATATCATATGATATCATTTATATGTGGAACCAAAAAAAAAAAAAGTGCAAATGAACTTATTTACAAAACAGACCCACAGACATAGAAAGCAAACTTATGTTTACCAAAGGGGAAAGTGAGCTGGAGGGATAAACTAGGAGTTTGGGATCAACATATACACACTACTATATATAAAATAGATAACCAACAAGGACCTACTGTATAGCTCTACACAGTATAGTAACTATATTGGATATTTTAAAATAAATTATAAGGGAAAAGAATCTGAAAAAGATATACATATATGTATACATATATGTATAACTGAACCACTGTGCTGTACACCTGAAACTAACACATTATAAATCAACTATACTTCAGTTTAAAAAATAATTTTTTTTAAAATTAAAAAATTAAAAAAAAATTTTAAAGATCACTGATCACAGATCACCATAGCAAATGTAATAATAAAGAAAAAGTTTGAAATGCTGCAAGAATTGCCAAAATGTGACACAGAGACATGAAGTGAGCAAATGCTGTAGGAAAAATTGTGCTGACAGACTTGCTCAATGCAAGGTTGTCACAAATTTTCAGTTTGTAAAAAACACAACATCTGTGGGATAGGGAGGGTGGGAGGGAGGGAGACACAAGAGGGAAGAGATATGGGAACATATGTATATGTATAACTGATTTACTTTGTTATAAAGCAGAAACTAACACACCATTGTAAAGCAATTATACTCCAATAAAGATTTAAAAAAAAACCCACAAAAACCACAACATCTGCAAAGTGCAAAAGGGAGAAGCACAGTAAAACAAGGAATGCTTGTACCTGTTGGCCATTTGTATTTCTTCTCTGGAAATATGTCCATTCAGCTCCTTTGCCCATTTTTTAATTAGATTACTTTTTGTATGAGTTCCTTATATATTTTGGATATTAGCCCTTTATCCATGATTTGGAAACATTTTTTTCCTATCCTGTAGGTTACCTTTTCATTTTGTTGATCATTTCTTTTTATGTGCAGAAGCTTTTTAGTTTGATATAGTCCTGCTTGATTATTCTTGCTTTTGTTTCTTGTGCTTTTGGTGTCACAGCCAGAAAATCACTGCCAATACCAATGTCAAGGAAATTTTTTCCTATGTTTTCTTCTCAGAGTCTTATGGTTCCATGTCTTTCATTTAAGTCTTTAACCCATTTCAAGTTAATTTTTGTGAGTGGTGTAAGATAGGAGTCCAGTTTCATTCTTTTGCATGTGAATATCCAATTTTCCCAGCATCACTCATTGAAGAGACTTATCTTTTCCCCGTTGAGTATTCTTGCCTCTTTTGTCAAAAATTAGTTAACCATATATGTGTGAGTTTGTTTCTGGGCTCTGGACTTGATCCATTAGTAGTCTATGTGTCTGTTTTTATGCCAGTATCTTACTATTTTGATTATAAGTTCTGTAGTATAGTTTAAAATCAGGACAAGTGAGGCCTCCAGCTTTGTTCTTCTTTCTCAAGATTGGCTTGGCTATGTGGGATCTTTTGTGGTTCCATACAAATTTTACAATATTTTCTATTTCTGTAAAAACTGTCATTGGGATTTTGATTCTAATTCCAAAGATTACATAGAATCTTAGATTGTTTTGGGTATTATGGACATTTTAATAATATTAATTATTTCAATCCATGATTATGTGGTATCTTTCCATCTGTCTGTGCCTTCTTCAAGTTCTTTCATCAATGCCTTATAGTTTTCAGGGTACAGATCTTTCACCACCTTGGTTAAATTTATTCCCTAAGTATGTTTTTGTTTTGATGCTATTGTGAATGGGTTTGTTTTCTTTATTTCTTTTTCAAATACTTTGTTATCATTTAGTGTATAGAAATGTGCCTGATTTTTGCATATTGACCTTGTATCCTGCAACTTTACTGAAATTGTTTATTAGTTCCAACAGGTTTTTTTTTCTTTTTGGTGGATTCTTTAGGGTTTTCTATGTGTAATATGTCATTTGCAAAAAAAGACAATTTTATTTCTTCCTTTCCAATTTGGATGCCTTATATTTCTTTTTCTTGCCTAAATGCTATGGCTAGGACTTCCAGTAATATGTTGAGTGGAAGTGGGGAAAGTGGGCGCCCATGTCTTGTTCTTGATGTTAAAGGAAAAGCTTTCAGTCTTTCACCATTGAGTATGATGTTAGCTGTGGGCTTGTCCTACATGTTTATGTTGCAGTGCATTCCTTCTATACCCAATTTGTTAGAATCTGCATTTCTAACAAGTTCCCAGATGATGCTGATGCTGCTGGACTGGGAGCCATGCTTTGGGAACAAGTCATCTAATTTCTCAGAGACTGAGGTTTCCTTTATGGGACTCAGGTAGGAATGAGATTGTGCTGAGAACAATTCAAAATGCACTAGACCTAATCATATCATATTCTATAGAAAGATCTTAGGGTTATGTGATTCCCAGGGGATTTTCTACACACACTCACACACACACACACACACACACACACACACTTGTGCAGGAAGATGCATGGCACACTGGGAATAATTCAAAACAAGTTAGACACATGATGAATCCTTCCCCTTGAATAGCTCACAGACTAATGGAAGAAAAATTACAAAAATAAATAATTAGAGAACACTGTGAAAAATGCCTTAGAGAAAGTGTGTACCAAATTTGTGGGAGCCCAAAGGAGTAAGTGATTAATTGCCTAGGGAAGTTAGGAAAGTTTTCAAAACAGGAGGTGACACTAGACCTGGCACTTGAGGGGTGTCTGAGAGTAGAAGGTGAAGTAAGGAGTTTTCAGGCAATAAACAGAACAGATGTAAAAGAGAGCTGAGACAGCTGAAAAGGCCTGGTGCTCAGAGAAAATAAAAGAATTTTATGTGTACTTAAGGGAATGTTTGGTGTGTGTAGGTTCTTAAATGCCAATCTGCTGAGTTGAACCTTGAAACAAACAAAAGGTTTTCAGGTCAGATCTGTATTTGCATGAGAGACCAGCTCACTATCCTTCTGGAATCATTTTTTGGCTCCAGTCCAGTTCCCTGAATCTGTCTGTAACCACCAAAGCCATGCTAGAGTTTGAGGAAAGGTTGGCCACAGAAATCAATCAGATTCAATAAATTGACTGAGAAACTGGGACACAACACAGAGATGACCAAACTAGCTGCTATCTGGAAGCTACTACATACAAGAGTAAGCTCTGCCTAAGACCCAAGAAGCTCACACGACCAGATATTGGCAGGAATTTTGACCTGGGCCACAGATCAGGTCTCCAGGCATGTGGGTGTTCTACTGATAATGAGGTTGTGAAGACTGTACCTGATGTACAGCCACCGAGCCTGACACAAATGTGAATCAAGTGCATAATAATGGTAAAATGTTATAAGATAGCTACTATATGGGTATACATTTTGCAGGTTAGATGTACAAAAATAGAACTTTAAAAAATTTATTTCCCTATAACTCAACCTACCTTAGCTCTCAAACTTTCATTTCACCTGGAGCAGAAAACTTTGTGTAGTCACTTCCAGGGAAACTCAATCCATTCAGTGTTCTCACCTTTTCCTTTTAACCTGTTTTTGCCCAGAGATTATTCCAATCATGGGGCCTCAAGTAGTCACCATGTGTCATTGGTAGACAGCATCTTTTCCCCAACTCCTTCCATGGTCATATGCTGTGTCCACTACTAACACCTCTGGTTAGATGTTTTTACTTTGGGGGCGCTAACCACACTGCAACTGCTGCTGAAC
>NW_006781931.1:366773-403327 GCF_000442215.2 Lipotes vexillifer | reverse complement strand
CTGAACCTTGCAGGCTCCACCCTGCTTTCTGGGCACCAGGGCTACTTGAGCCATTTTTAATCTCCTGGAGACCCAGTTGGTACAGGGGGTTCTGGATCTAAGAGGCTTTTTGTTTTCTCAGGCTTTACCCAGGAAGCAAAGCACAAGTACCCCTGTTCTGGATCTTCCCCCAGACTTCTCTGGGCTTTCTATTGTCTAACCTCTGCCATGAACTCATCCTGGAAGGTGTAGAATCCCCTCTCCATCACCAACCAGTTCTCGTATAGCCCTGGCAATCCACCTCCTACCACCAACTGATTGAACGTATGTCTATTTTAGAGCAGTAAAATCTGTTACTTAAAAAAGAAATTAACTTCAGCTACCTCCAAATTATTTGGATAATATACCAGTTACTCATTTATTCATTTATTATTAAGTATTTACTATGTATCAAATATGTTCTAGGGACTTAGGATATGGCAAGAAACCATACATAAAAAATCTCTGCACCATGAAGAAGTACACAAGTAGCTTGAAGTCCTGAGGAGGGTTCAAAACCAAGACTGAGCTTCAGGATGATACGGAGCCAGGAACCTGGAAATGAGTCACGTACCAAGGAAACCAAATCAGGTTAACCGGTGGGCTGTCAGGGTAACAAGGATGAGTACAAGTAGAAATGAGCTGGAGTAGAATCCAGCTGGCTGGAATCCAAGGGTGTCTGTACAAGGTCTGTGGGGAATACATGAGAGGACACTTAATGACTTGTTTGTCACTACTCTTCTGCCCCCAAGAGCTGGACATTTTCTCATCTCCTTTATCCTTACCTTCCTCCTTTTAAGTGTCCAGCCATCCAGGTCAGACATATTGGAATGGTCTTTGATTCTTTGTGAACTCCTGAGCCCTGTCCCTCACATCCCACATAACCCGTCTGCTTCCTTAGTCCCAACCCTGTTGCTCACATCTGGGTTCATATCCTTATTTTTCTCTCCCTTGAACAATTATTAAAACCTCTCAAATTATCTTATTATCACTAATCTTTTCACTTGCCAGTCTTTCTGATGCACCCCTATAAAATCAGACTTCTTAAACCATAGAATTGATCCTTATCTGCTGGACCCCCAACTTCAGTGGCCTCTTCTGCCTCCAAAATCAAGTCCCCCGTCTTGCCCTGTCGTTTCAGACATTCTGTGAAATGTTCCAATCTACATTTTAAATGTTATCTTTTCTTACAAACATGTGCTGTATTCTACAGCCAAGTTGGATTAATTTTGACTCCTGAATCTATTTCCTGTCTTGATTTACTCATGCTGTTCTCTCCACCTGGGACACCTTCGCAACCCTTTCAACTTCACCTCGCATACATAACCCAGCCTTGCTTAAAGGCTCATGTTAAATTCCACCCCTACAAAATGTCTTCCTAATTTCCCTGTAAATTAAATGTTCTCCATCTACTTCTCCAGATTCACTCTCTACCCTTGTCCACTGTGCTGGGTGCCTAGGAGGCAGACCTGCATAGATTGTGTCATTTACCCTCTGGCTTCTAATTGGGTTTGGCCAATGGGACAATATCAGGGGGAAATAGAGAGAGAGGTCAGGGTATTTACTGCCCTGACACCCTTCCTGTGTGGCCGCAGGTAGCAGAGATTGCGCTCCATACTGAAGGCTGCCGCTCCCGTCAGAGGCCCCTCTCTACAGTTTTTGCCTTTTCAGGTCTAGGGGTAGTAATTGTGCTCTGCTGTTGCTAACCCTGCAGTGCTTTACCATTTTTGTTTGTTTCTATTAATTTGTCCCATTCCTTTGTATGGAATTATCTCATGAAATGTTCCTCAATTATTCCTTTTGGAGGTTCCATCTGTTTACTACCAAATGCCCTGACTGGTATACCCCAGACTAGATACAATTACTCTCTCCTTTAAATCCCTTCTCTCTTAGGGTACTTTCTATAGTCGTAGAGCACTTATCATCTGTCAGTCACTATTCTGGATGCTGGGAAGACAGTGACGAGCAATATAGATAAGCCCTTGCCACCTTGAACTAGAATGGAACTAGTATTTAATAAGTGATTACCTCATGGCAGGCACTTTTAAAAGTCCTTTACATGTAGTAAATCACTTCATCCACACAACCACCTTGTGATATATTTTACAAATGAGAAAATAGAACCTCAGAGAAATTAAGTAATTTGCCTGAGGTTACACAGCCAAGAAGTAGCAAAGTTGGGATTCTAATCCACATGGTCTGACTCCAAAGCTCATATGTTGTCTCTTACTAGCTTAGTGTCCTTTGCAATGAGTAGTGCATACATGACACTCAGCACATTTGTTGGGCTGATTTGAGTAGATGGTCCCATTAGGAAAGGAAGAAACCAATGGGATTACGCTTTCTATAGGTTCAACAAAATTTTGATTTCAAAAGCTTTCAAGAATAATTTGGTCTTCTTTATTTTGTATGATGTTTATCTGCAGTAGCAGGTGGTAAGAAATAGATCCTTTTCCCCATTTAACTGAGCTAAATAGCTGGTTACATGGCTGGATCTTCATCACGAAGAGAATTGTGTGCTCTAACCCTGGGCAGAAGTTGTGACATAGCAAGGCTCAATGGATAGTATTTGCAGCAAATGCTCAGGTACAACAGAATAGCACCCAACTTGTAATCATTAATAGAAACTCGTGTAAGAGTTTGCCACAGCTGTGACTTCTTCTACTGGTGAATCATTCTGTTTGAAATATAATGTACCCCAAAAGCAGCAGAAACTGTAGTTAGAAATCACTGTAATGGCTTTCATGAAAGCCATTGCTAATTTAGGGCCCAATTAAAACTAGAAATCCAATTATTGCTGAATAATATAATTGCAAGAAAGTAACTTGAATTGAACGTATGTCAGTAATTAAGGAGGAAACTTTAATAAGAGAATCTGTTTGAACCATTACAAAGAGAGGCCAAAGAGTCTGAAGATCTGCTTCCTTTCTCCTTCAGGGTGGGTCACAGCAAGAAGTGCCCCAGCCATTAGGTGCGGGCAGTCAGCTCTGAATCTTGTAAACATGCTGTGCTCTTACAACCTAGCTCACATGGTCCTGGTAAGATAACTGGAGAATTTATGAGCAGGTTAATCCGATATCTGAGTCCACTTCCTATGAACATCAAATACATTGTTAGCTCTGAAAAATTAAATATCAGGAGGTGCTGTAAGTTAAATACTTGAGCTACTATAGAAAGCAGTTGGCAGTATAAATGTTGACTGCTGTATCTTTACAGTTCAAAGTCAGATTTTGACCTTGTGGTTAATTTTGCTGCACTGATTCTGTTGCTTGCAATGGAGTGACCAGGCTGCTGGGGATTTGGGCTTGGAGAGCTACAGACTGGGCACACCCAGTGTAAAATAGTGTAAAATACTAAGAGTGCTACCCTGGGTAGGGCAAAGTGTAGCTCGCTACTGGCAAATGTCTGGTATATTTCGCATTATATCCCTGACCTGTGGAGGGCGCTAGCAGCACCTCTAGTACAGCACTCAGTATCCTGGGTAGGAGATTTCATTTCACCCTACAGGATATCAGGTGGTTTGAACTTTTACTGAAATACAGCAAGGCCACAATTCTCAAATTGTGTGCCTCAGAATCACGTAGAGGGCTTGTTAAAACACAGATGCTGGGCCCCAGAGTTTCTGAGTCAGTAGGTCTGGGAGGGGATCCGAGAGTTGGCTTTCTAACCAGGTAATGCTGAGGTTCCCAGGTGATGCTGAGGTTGCTGGTCTGGGGACCACACTTTGAGAACCAGTGAAATAGGGCATATGAGTCAGCTGTGTCCTCTGGCGAGGAGATGGAATTATGAGTGTGGAAAGTTTATTGGGGAGTAAGACCTCTAAAAAGAAAGAATAGAAGTGGAAGTGGGTGGCGGGGGGGCAGTCCGACATGACGTCCATCTCACAAAATCTTGGCCCGTGGATGAAGGTTGCCCAGAGGAGTCCCTGTTGGGCAGAAATGTCAGGCTCTTTGTACCATAGTAACGCTAAGTCACTGGCTGCAGCATCCCCAGAAGAGCCTAATGTTGGCCAAAGCTGAGGCGATCCTGAAGGAGTAAATAGCTGGAGGCTGTCAGGTGATCACGTTCTCCAAATCTGGGCAACGAGTCCTTTCTTTCTTTCTTTTTTTTTTTTTTAAATTAATTAATTAATTAATTTTTGGCTGTGTTGGGTCTTCGTTTCTGTGCGAGGGCTTTCTCTAGTTGCGGCAAGTGGGGGCCACTCTTCATCGCGGTATGCGGGTCTCTCACTGTCGCGGCCTCTCTTGTTGCGGAGCACAGGCTCCAGATGCGCAGGCTCAGTAGTTGTGGCTCACGGGCCCAGTCACTCCTTGGCATGTGGGATCCTCCCGGACCAGGGCTTGAACCCATGTCCCCTGCATTGGCAGGCAGATTCTCAACCACTGTGCCACCAGGGAAGCCCCACGAGTCCTTTCTTGAAGGCATATCTGAGTGATGCATCTTCGTGTCTACCATGGATACACGTGTTCTCTGTGTACGGAGAAAGTGGGGTGACCTTGGTCGTGAGACTTGCAGGGAATTCAGCAGCAGTGGCCAGTAGGGAAGGGAGGGTGCTAGGAGACGACAGGGCCAGGGTGAGAAGGACTGAGCAAAAAAGGTATAGCCTCCGATCCCCTATTGTGGGTTTTTAACCCTGCCTGCATGGTAGAATCACATGGGGAGCTTTGAAAAATACTGATGCCCAGGCCCCTGAGATTCTGATTAATTCAAAGAGGCCAAGAACTTGCATCACTACAATATCTTGGTAGGTCAAATCTAGTGGGTGGGGCCTGGCAAAAGTGGTGCAGCTGTTGGGTGACAAAGTCGTGGAGGACAGCTCATTTGGGAGAGGTGGAGTGGCTGGAAAGGACTAGAAAGGGGTCAGAGGCCTCACTTATCACGCTGGGGTTCAGGTCCAGCTGCACTGGGCATCAAGAGTGTAAACTGAAGAAACAAGGCAGGACTTCCCTGGTGGTGCAGTGGTTGAGAGTCCGCCTGCCGATGCAGGGGACACAGGTTCGTGCCCTGGTCCGGGAAGATCCCACGTGCTGCGGAGCGGCTGGGCCCGTGAGCCATGTCCGCTGAGCCTGCACGTCCGGAGTCTGTGCTCCGCAACAGGAGAGACCACAACAGTGAGAGGCCTGCATACCGCAAAAAAAAAAAAGAAACAAGGCAGAGCATAAGAGTAGTGGTAATAATAGGCACCATCTCCTGAAGTCCTTTGTGCCAGTTGTTTTACTTGCTTTATTTAATTTAATTTTTTTTTTTTTTTTGCCTATTCTTATTCATCTTAGCTCCAGGCAAGGTGCACCCAGTGAATGAAATGCCAGAACCTCAGAAGAAAGCAAGAAATCCTACTCTCTCAGCACTGGGATCTATGAAGGATCATTTCACTCAGCAATAAATAAGGGGCAACAGAGGGAAAAATTAATTTGGCTCAGAAGGAATAAAATAAACTACTGATCAACTCCAAAGACAGTATCACAATTGCCTAGACGTGTACACCTTTGATTCCTGTCCTGTTGTCCGTGTCTCCCCACTTAGGACCTGTGCTTGCTGTGCACTCAGCCTCCTACTGTCCTTGCACCCCATTCCCAGCCTGATGGGAACAGCCTGAGGCAGGGTGGGCCCCTCTTGTCCCAGTGCCTCAGGCCAGGTCCAAACTTCTAGGTAGTTTTGTTTTAGTTTGTGACCAAGAGGAAAAAAGAGACAAAGTTTGAGCAAGTCTGAGCCTTTCTCCACTATCAGACATTGGAGAATAGTCCCGGGAAAGCAGGGGCTAATGTCCACGGCCTGGTTCAGCCTCTCCTCCTCAGAGCAGTTAAGAATCTAAGAAAGAAAAACCTAGGACAATATCATTAGTGGGGGGGCAGGAGGGAGAAATGGGGGAAGCAATTGGGGGATCCTTCAAAAGGCCTCCCACACATCTCCCCTTGCATTGAAGAACACAGACTCAGTTTTAGGGAGTGGGGTCTCTCTAAGTTCAGCTCTGGCCTAAAAAGACCCGAGGCAGCAGGATGGCACGATTAGTGTGGGCCTAGTTCTCTAGGCCTAAGGAGAGGCTTAGAGTTAGATGCTTAATAAACCTTGTGGACTATCCTGCTTGGAGTTATCTGGAATGGTCTGGAATGTTACAGGAGCTTCACACAGTCTTGACTCTCCCCCTTGCTTGGAACTTTCTGGAACTTTCTATCTACCTCCAGGTTCTGGGGCCCCAGGGAATGTTCTTGGCTGTGGTCTTCAGCAAGAGAAAATAAACTTGAGAGGTTTATGTCAAGGAGCCCTTGAGAAAGGTCCCAGCTACTACAGGTTACTAGTGTTTTTACAAACAAAACCCAAAAAAATCCCAACCCCTTGTGATGGAAACTTTGGTAGAATCTTGCTCCAAAGCCACTCTGTTATGCCCACCTCCTTGGTTGAGAATCACCAGTTTCTGTACATTTTATTAAGCTTTACTTCCTGTAGTTGGTTTTCAAAAATGTCAGACTTTCCCTCTTTCCAAATATGAAAAATAACAACATTAAACGTTCTTTTTAAAAAGTACCTATGTCAGTATACCCTGAGAAGACCATAATTCAAAAAGAGTCATGTACCACAATGTTCATTGCAGCTCTATTTACAGTAGCCCAAACATGGAAGCAACCTAAGTGTCCATCGACAGATGAATGGATAAAGATGTGGCACATATGTACAATGGAATATTACTCAGCCATAAAAAGAAACGAAATTGAGTTATTTGTAGTGAGGTGGATGGACCTAGAGTCTGTCATACAGAGTGAAGTAAGTCAGAAAGAGAAAAAAATACCGTATGCTAACACATACATATGGAATCTAAAAAAAAAAAAAAAGAAAATGGTCATGAAGAACCTAGGGGCAGGATGGGAATAAAGATGCAGACCTACTAGAGAATGGACTTGAGGACACAGGGAGCAGGAAGGGTAAGCTGGGACAAAGTGAAAGTGGCACATACATATATGCACTACCAAATATAAAACAGATAGCTAGTGGGAAGCAGCCGCATAGCACAGGGAGATCGGCTCCGTGCTTTGTGACCACCTAGAGGGGTGGGATAGGGAGGGTGGGAGGGAGGGAGATGCACGAGGGAAGAGATATCAGGATATATGTATATGTATAGCTGATACACTTTGTTATAAAGCAGAAACTGACACACCATTGTAAAGCAATTATACTCCAATAAAGATGTTAAAAAAAGAAAAAAATTACCTATGCCAGGAATCCCCTGGCGGTCCAGCAGTTAGCACTCCGGGCTTCCACCGCAGTGGGCCAGGGTTCAATCCCTGGTCGGGGAACTAAGATCCCATAAGCTGCGCATGTGGCCAAAAAAAAAAAAAATTACTAATAGCACTTATGCCCCCTCCTCCCAAGTCAAGGCTCACCAAGCCCGGCAGGTCTGAACCAGGGTGGGCTCAAATCTTGATCACCGAATTGTATGATTATTGCAAAGCTGTGACTAAGACCTTGCCCTGATCTCAAGGCTGGAGAGAACTGGTTTCTAAGAGACCAAGTTGAACTAGCTGTGGGTTTATCCCAACTTATACAAGGATTTCACACAAAAGATTTAGTGCAAGAATTAGTATTAATATACAGAAGCACTTCTGGCTTTGTTTAGATGCTGTACTCAGGCCCTCACCCTTCTGGTATATCCCTTGCAACTGTTTTCCTGTCCCACAGCTTTACACTCAGCCCCAGTGCACAAACACCAGGGCACCTACCCTCTCACAGCCAACTCATGCCTCACTTGCAGTGACTGTGGGTCAAGACTGCCTGACACTACAGCTCTAGCCAAGTAAAGACCAACTGCCTGGCACAAATCAGAGAAAAGAAAAAGCCGCATCCAGCTGTGAAGAAGGAATGGAGTTTCTACCATGCGCCTTTGTTCCCCAGTTGTCCCCCTCTACTCCAAGCTCCCCAAATTCCCCACAGCCTCGAGCAGCAGCCTGTTTCAAGGAGTTGGTCTGGGGGTCCTGAACAGGAGTATGGGCCACCCTTAGGCGACTCAAACTCTCAGTTTGCTGCTCTATTTCTGGGAGGGAATGAGCTGCACAGTAAAGGATGGGGCTGGCTGGTAAAGGGATGACCAGGTGACAGGCATATGGTCCAGGATGAACTTGGCCCAGCTAGCATCGTGTTTTAATCACTGAGCCCATCCGAATTGTGGATGATAAAGTGTGACAGACCTCAAAAGAGCCGTCGTGCCCACGGAGTAACTTCTCCAAGGTCCTCAACAGATAAGCATGGGCACTGGAACTCCTGACCTTGCTTTCCCACTGCCACAGGACCACAGAACGGGAAGTGGGGTGTGGGGCTGACCACAGAGAAAGGCGAGGTTTCCACACCCCACATCCTCACCCTGCAGCGGGTCTCACGTGGGGCTTGGAGAGCTCCCAGGAAGACAAGGTTCGTACAACCGCAGAATTTTTCTTCTGGCAGCCAACAATCGGCCATACTGCAGGTTTCAAGGTTACAGAGGAGTCCCACAGTACAAACGTGGGATAGCAGCAGATGATTCTTGCTCACAGTTTGCAATAAAGCCAGAGCAAGTGTTCTATAAATTTATAACACCAAGAAAGAAACCTTAAGCACCCAAGGGAGTCCAGAAAACCTTTCACTCTCGTGCTTTTGGGAGTCTTCATCATGGGGCCTCTCTCTTGGGTATTGGAAACCTTCCTTTTGTGCAGGATGGGCAGGGATGTGCAGGTCTACTGCTAAGTGGGGAATAGGACGGGAGGGTAGTTCCTTTGGACCCTGGCGGAGGTAGACTATGTAAGGCGAAGGACTCAAGAAGAAGGAAAGGCCATTTTCTTGGCGCTGGCTGGGAGCGGGGGCCGCTGCTCTCCTTCCCTCCTTTTTGGGATTAAAAACGAAAGCCCACGGTGATGAAGACTGTGTGGGGAAGGACGTCTGTGGCTCGTCCCAGCGTTAGATCATCTTGGCCCGGCCTCCAGACACCGGCGAAGGCCTCCCCGGACCCGCCCAGCGCAGCTGGGATCCAATGGCGGGAGGCAGCAGCGGAACGTGGGGCTCTCGGCGCGCCTCCCCAGCCCCAGGGCTGCGCGTCTGCCGGCCGGGCGCAAGCACGGTCTGGCAGTTGCCGCGTCTCCGTGGGTCCTCGTTGCGGAGGAGGCCGAGGCCGTGGGCACCGCTGCAGTGCTGGGCATGCGCGCGGGGCTGGGGTGGCAGCGGAGGGAGCGCGGGGCCGGAGGTGGCGGGAAGTTCGCGCAGAGGGCTCCTGGGCCGCTGGCGGGGTTCGTGGAGCTGCGGGGGCCCCACAACCTCCAGGGTCACAGCCGGCCACTAGCTAACTCTTGAAATAGCTCTAGGAGGAAGGCGACGCCATCGTGTTTTCTGAAGAAACTGGAGACTCAGGGTTTACAGAAGTCACCCAAGGATGTAGGTGATGCGCCACCCGAGCGCCTTAGTCAGGAAGCCGCACCCTTCCTTGGCGGTGAGCGAGACAAGTGAAGGGAGGCCTGCGGGGCTGGTAACTTTTGAGCAGCAAGGCTGTTTCCAGAGGGAGCTGGTGTGACAGAGGTGTCTAAGTCTTAGATGTTCCAGCCAGGATTGGTTTAGACCTGGGCAAAGTTGAGTTTTCGGGGAAAGGGACTTGGGCAGTATCTCTGCTGACCGGCTGGGGAAAATGGGAGCCATGGACCTGTAAATCTCAATCCTAAAATGGGAGTGGAATATTTACAGTAGTTCCTGCTTCTCTGCCTTCTCCTTTCGGAAGTTTCAGTTACCCTTGGTCAACAGCATCTGAAAGTATTAAATGGAACATTCCAGAAAAAAACCATAAGTTTATTCATAAGTTTAAAATTGCACGCCATTCTGAGAAGGGCGATGAAGCCTCACCATTGCGCTCTCATCCTTGTCGAGTGTCCCACGTGTTATAGTCACTGAGTAGCCGGCTAGGTGATCAGATCGACTTCCTCAGGATGCAGTGCTTGTGTTCAAGCCGTCCTTATTTTGCTTAATAATGGCCCTAGAGGCAGAGGAGTGATATGCCAAAGCCCTAAGGTGCTTCCTTTGGGTAGAAAGGTGAAAGTTCCTGACTTAAGGAAAGAAAAAAGATCTATGCTGAAGTGCTAATATCTATGGTAAGAAGGAATCTTTGATCCTGTGAAGTTGAGAAGAGGGAAAAGGAAATTCTTGCTAGTTTTGCTGTCAAACCTCAAACTGCAAAAGTTATAGCTGCAGTTGTGCGATGTGTTCAGTTAAGATGGAAAAGGCATCACGTTTGTCAGATATTTTGAGAGAGAGACCACATTCACATAATTTTTTTTACAGTATAATAATTGTTTGCTATAATTGTTTTTTATTAGTTCTTGTTGTTAATCTCTTACTGAGCCTAGTTTATAAATTCAACTTTATAATAGGTATGTATGTATGTATAGGAAAAAACATAGTATTTGTAGGGTTTTGTACTATCTGTGGTTTCAGACATTCACTGGGGGTCTTGGAATGTATCCCCTGTTCATAAGAGGGCCTATTGTAGTCTTAATTATAGGGAGGGAAGATCCTTGATTAGTTTTCTATGGCTGCTGTAAAAAATTACTGAAAACTGGGTGGTTTAAAATAATAGAAATTAATTCTCTTGGGTTCGGGAGGATAGTAGTCTTAAATCAAGCTGTCAGTAGGGTCACACTCCCTCTGGAGGCTCTAGGGGGGAATCCTTTCTTGCCTCTTTAGCTTCTGGTGGCTGTGGGCATTCCTTGGCTTCCTTGGCTTGTGACCACATCACTCTAATCTCTGCTTCTGTCTTCACATCACCTTCTCCTTTATGTGTTTTCTGTTCTTGTGTCTCTTATGAGGACACTTGTCATTGGATTTAGGGCCCACCTGGGTCATCTACTGTGATCTTATCTTAAAATTCTTAATTTAATGATATCTGCAAGGACTGTTTTTCCAAATAAGGTCGGATTTATAGGTTCTAGGGATTTGGACATCTTTTTGAAGCCCACAATCCAACCTACTCCAATTGTTAAATGCTTTCTGGGAAATCAAAGGTAAAAGACACAAAAAACAAATTTTGTTCTTGTATGGATGAGATATTTTCTAAAAAGTCATAATGAAATAGTTCACTGTGGACTCTGAAGCTCAGATTTTGACAAGTAATGCTTTTGGTAAATACTTTCAAAGATGCCCATCAGCTCTTCCTCCCAACAATTCTCCCTGTCTTTGTGGGAGCATGTGTACGTCAGGAGTTGGGGTTTATTCCCCTCCCTGCAATACCTGGCCAGGCCTTGGGATTTGCTTTGAGCAACAGAAGGCTGTGGAGGTTGACCTGGACTTCTGAGCACTGGCCACAAGCTGCCTGGCAACTTTTGCTTCACCCCTTGGGATCCATCTGCTTTGTAAAGAAGCTTGGGCCAGGCAGCTGAAGAATGTGGATAGAGAGAGGGGGACCCAGACAGCTCCCACCTGTTCCAGTCACAACCTCAGATGCACCAGGCATATGAGTGAAGGCTTTGGATTTTCTAGCTGAGCTCCTAGCTGAACACAGCCACAGACTGATCCCAGCCAACACCACGCAGAGGGGAAGAAACTTCCACCTGCTTCCAGACAAGGTACAGGATTGAGAGAAATAACAAATTGTCCTGTCAAACCAGTGAGTTCTGAGGCAGTTTTGTTACAATAGATGACAAAAACAATGCGGTAGGTTGTATCATTCAGAATTTTTTAAAAAAAATCGTTACATGGGCTAAGGAAAATGATAATAGGTACTGTGTAAGGAGAAAAATGTTTTGATATTGGGAATGGAAGCTTTTAGTGATTTGTTTTTGTTTTTGTTTTTGCGGTACGGGGGCCTCTCACTGTTGTGGCCTCTCCTGTCGTGGAGCACAGGCTCCGGACGCACAGGCTCAGCGGCCATGGCTTACAGGCCCAGCCGCTCTGGGGCATGTGGGATCTTCCCGGACTGGGGCACGAACCCGTGTCCCCTGCATCGGCAGGCAGACTCTCAGCCACTGCGCCACCAGGGAACCCGCTTTTAGTGATTTGCCTCGGCTGTTGTTCAGGATCTGAGAAGGAAGTGTGCACAGGACACAGAGAACATGAAGCTCTGTGGAAGGAAGCATCTCACGTGCTTGCGTTTGGGAAATAGAGCTTTGGGGAAAGACTACTTTAGACAAACTGACTTTAAGTTCTGGTTTTATTATGAATTTACTACATGATCTTGACCTTGGAAAGTCATGCATTCTCTCTGAGCCCTGTACAGGAAATTTCTGTGGCTGATAATAACCATTACTAATTGTCACGCCCCTGATATATGCTAGGCCTGCAGTAGGTGCTATCCTGCATGACTGTTTATTTTCACCACAATCTTACAAGGGATATCATCCTCATTTTCAGATCAGGAAGCAGTGGTTTCAATAGTGGTTTCGGGTTAGTAGTCTGTCCTAGATCACATGAGGGTGGTAGGGAGAAAGGAATAAGCAGATATTCAAAGCCAGGCAATTAACTTCAAATCTGCTTTTTCTGCTGTGCTGCACTCGTGGGCTCACTTCTCCCCTTTTGGTTTGAGGCAGGTATCAACCTAGTCATTTGAGCTGGTCCTACTGGGCATTTACCATTCATTGAGGCTCGTGGGCAGAGGGTTCACGACCATCTATAAAACCACCACTGGATAGTCTTTACAGCTTTTAAATACGTGCCTTTCTCATCATCAGTTTCTCAGCGTCATTTCTGTGTCTCCCCTTTGCTTACCCTTAATCAGCAGCTAACTGCTAGTGATTTTTATTCTTTGCTATGTTTCTTTTATCTGCCACCTCCACGCCCTATCTGACTTTATCCTGGCTTGGCCTGGCACCATCTTTTGCAAGAAGCTCCCATCTGCCTCATCCTCAGTCTCTGCATCAGCCCATTCATCCTTCACACAGCCACCAGAGTTATCTTCCTACACACAAGTTCGAGAATGTCATTTGCTTGTTCAGAAAACTTTAATGGCTTTTAATTGCCAGTAGAATGAAGAAAATTTTTAAAAAAATTTAATTTTTTAAAAATTAAATACATGTCATATGAATAACATGTATTTATGGCTAATGGTAGCTGTATTTACTAACTGAAACAAAACAAAATGGCATCCAACCTTTTCTATTCTCCTCGTCCTGCAGTGTCTGAAGCTACAAGTATCAGAGGCTCCTTGCCTGAGATGAAGGAGAGCTTTTGTTTACCGGTCACAATAGTATAGTCGAGGCCATCTACCAGAGTTTGCTTTTGTTAGTTTACATCTCCCTGTGAGTGGTAAACTCCAGTGAGGGGAGATTGCTATGAAGGCTTTCAGGGGTTTTTTGGGGGAGGGGGGAAGGAAAGTATTAATGAAACACTTGCTTTATTATTATTATTTTTATTGCTACCACTCTTGACAATGAGAGTGCACAAGAAACTGTTGCTCCTTTATCTTCAATCTCGAGGGAATGGCTCATCGCTGCCGTGCTCTTGCCTCCCATTGGTGTTGATATACATATTTTTTAAAATTTATTTTTATTAAAAAATTTTTATTGGAGTATAGTTGATTTATAATGTGTTAGTTTCAGGTGTACAGCAAAATGAATCAGTTATACACATACATATATCCACTCTTTTTTATATTCTTTTAGGTCATTACAGAGTATTGAGTAGAGTTCCCTGTGCTATACAGCATGTCTTTATTAGTTATCTCTTTGTTTTAAAATTTTATTTATTTTTTTTATACTGCAGGTTCTTATTAGTCATCCATTTTATACACATCAGTGTATACATGTCAATCCCAATCTCCCAATTCATCCCACCCCCACCCCCCACTGCTTTCCCCCCTTGGTGTCCATGTTCTCTACAGTTGATATACATATTTAAAGTTACTTTTCGATAAGACTGGGTACTTTTCTATAAGATTCACTTCTAACACATGATGAAACTCATTTAGTAAAGACCCAATTCCAGAAGTTTCACTAGCCTGGTCCTTTCTAGAACTTCCCCATAGAGAAGCACCAGGTTAATCATAGCTATCCTTGCTCGAACCTTCCCTGGAACAGGGATGATCCTTTGGGTTTCAGTGGGCTTTCATGCTGGACAAGAGCCCCTCCAGTAAGCAGAAAGAAAACAGTTGCTATTAATATTAAAAAGTAAAATCTAATTTGGTGTTGCCAAGAATATATATTAACAATGCGAGTCATTTTGATTATTCAACCTACACAAAGAACCTGCTTGGAAGCTCTACTTTTCAGGTGTGGGCAGTTTTAGGTCCCAAGTGGGAGTGACTGGGATATGGGGAGGAAGCTGTGAACAAGGATGAGAAGGGCCAGAACATGAATTCCCAAATAACTTTGCATTCTAAAGCAACAGCTGCTAAAGGAACAGAATTTGTTTGATGTTTTATACTCTATTCCAGGTTTTCTCCAGAATTCTCAATATCGAGGACCCTTTTAGTGATTGACACCTTCCTCATGTACCCAGTTTAAAAACTATCTCCAAAATAACTCTATTAAGTTATTATATACAGAATATAATTCTATTCTCTTAATAATTCTATTAATAAAGTGTGTGTATATATATATATAAATCAAACAACAGCAACAACACATTTGTCAGTCCAAATGTCTAATGAATGGGAGAGTTGATACACTTTGAGTCAATCACAAACTTTTTGTTGTCTTTGACTTGTGCAGATGTATTATTTGATTTTCATTGGGCCTTCAGAAACATAAAAATGCTTAAGGACTCCCATTTGCACTTTCCTTAGGCGATAGGAAACCCTAGAATTTGTAGCAGGTTATTTTATAATCTTTCTAAATAGGAAGTAACCATCCCAAGATATTGAAAAAGGTTAAGTGTACAATTTTGGGTGATACAAGGTTATGTGATCAACTTCTACTCAATGCTGGTCAAAGACACACCAAAGATAATAGAACTATGAGCACTTAAAACTAACTTGTGCTGACGCGTTAGGAGAAATTTATTATTTCATTTCTAGAAATAGGATAAAGAAATAAAATAAAGTCTAATTCCAGTGTGTAAATTAGGGAAATCAACCTCTTCCAGTTTGGTCCTGATTCACTGCTTTCTATTTGACATGCTCAAGAGCGTGGTCTTCCCTTTAATTCACATTGTGAAATAATTGCCCTGGTGGAAATCAGAAACATGCAATGTAATATATTAGTTTTACTCAATGATTCTTGAGAGGTTATACCTCAATTAACAAATCCTCAGGGAAAGAGTCAGTGTTGGAAAAAAATGTGTTCCAATCTCATCTTCATAAATCAAGCCAGGCAGAACTGCCTTTAGGCATTTGGCAAGGCAGAAACATTCCTCAACAGAGTGGCTCTCAGCCCTGCCCAGTGGTAAGCAAACAGGGCCACTCTTCAGCAAATATATGAAGTATTTAAGCCTTCTCTGTGTCTCCACCTTCCATTTTCTGTTACCTCTTAAGATTGCCCCCTCCTCTGACTTAAGGCATCCTACACCCTCTTTTTTTTCCTTCTCTTCCATCAGAAACGGATTTTGTAACAATTTCATTAATCTTGATTTAATGTGAATGAATTTGCATGGTTATGGTAATTCAAGCAGGTTTTGAAGTCAAGCCTTTACCAACTTTGAGAATCCTGGGACTTAGAACTGTTTTGCCGTGGTATCCCCAGCATCTTACTCAGTGCCCGGTAGATAGATAACAAACTGTTGTTGAATGAACAATGAAAGGCTTAGTTCCCTCTCACTTGAAGGAATTCAAGCTGAAGGGGTGAGAGAGGGGAAGGCATGGTGGAGCGTGAATGTCCAGAGGCTTAGGAAGGTGGGTGAACTGAAATTCCAGTAGGTCTCCTCTGATGATGACCTGACAGTTCCTGTAAGTTGTCTGATGGGTATGTCAGAGACAGGTGGGTTTCTTCTCCTTCCTCCCACACCCCAGCCTTTTGTGTGTCTGGGGAAAACAAGGAGTGACTGTAGATCCTGGGTGCCAGGACTTCCTTTTATAGTTATTTTGCTACAGGTAGGACCAGCTACATCATTTGCTGGGTCCAAGGTAAAATGAAAATGAGGGGCCCCTTGTTCAAATTTTATTAAGAATTAAATGCAAATCAAACCAACAGCGAAATGCCACCTCTCACTCACTAAGGTGGCTATAATAAAAAAGATGGACAATAACAAGTGTTGGCAAGGATGTGGAGAGATTGGAACCCTCCTACACTGCAGGTGGAAATGTAAAATCTACTAACACTTTAGAAAACAGTCTGGCAGTTCCTCAAACAGTTAAACAGAGTTACCATATGATCCAGCAATTCTAATGCTAGGTATGTACTCGAGAGAATTGAAAACATATGTTCACACAAAAACTTGTATGTGAATCTTCATAGCAGCATCACTCATAATAGCCAAAAAGTGAAAACAACCCAAATAACCATCAACTGATAAATGGATAAACAAAACATGAATATATCCATGCAATGGATACATTATATCCATACAGTGGAATGTCATTCACAATAAAACCGATTGAAGTACTGATACATGCTACAATATGAAGGAACCTTGAAAACATGCTATATGATTCTATTTTTATGAAATGTTCAGAATATGCAAATCCTCAGAGAGAAAGTAGATTAATGGTTGTCAGGGCCTACGGGAGGGGAGAAGGGGGGTGACTGCTAATGGATACAGAGTTTCTATTTGGGGTGATGAAAAAGTTCTATAACTAGGTAGTGGTGATGGTTGCACAAGCTTGTGAATATACTAAAAACATTGATTGTATACTTTAAAAAGGGGATTTTTATGGTATGGGAATTATATCTCAATAAAATTTGAGAATTTCAAGACAGCAAGAGCAGAAAATGAAACTAAGTGAAGAGCCCTTCTGAGTTTGGGGCTTGGGCGTCTGCACAGGTGTGGCCCAGGAAGCCAGCTCCCTCCAAGCAGAGTCTCTTAAGCCCTCTCACTCTTTGCCTCCTCTTTTTCAACCCATATTGCAAACAGCATTTTCTCCCAATTTAGTGCTGTGTTAGGTGTGGTATATCAACTAGTTGACAACAGAGTGAACAACCATCCTGGTTTGTCAGGGACTGGGGGGTTTCCCAGGATGTGAAACTTTCAGTGCTAAAACTGGGAAAATCCCAGACAAATTGAGATAAGTTAGTTGGTCACCTTAGTGGTCAGTGAACAATATTTATGCTGTCATTTCTCCTAATTAAAATCCTGAGACACATCTCCAGGTCTGTTATGTCTATCAGTGATGATGGCAGTGCAGTATGGAGAATTGGCTCCGGGCCCCATAATCACCTCGGTGGTCTGCAGAAATGCAGAATCTGAGGCCCCCTCCTAGGCCTATTGAGTTAGAACCTGCGTTGTGACAAGATCCTCAGGTGACTCACATGCACAGTAAAATATGGAAGACAAAAGATGGCTGAGCAGACAGGAGATCTGGGTTCTGGTCCTGGATTTGCCACTAGCTGGCTTTGCAACCTTGGGCAAATTGCTTAACTTTCTGGCTCTCAGTGTCTTAACCTGTGAAATGTGGGAGTTGGATTCTTAAAGCTAGTAGTTAACAGACATCTAAACCTTTGTTAAACTTGTAGCATCTGAATTTGAACAACCGATATCTTCCTGGCTCTGAAATAAGACAGCTCTGCTTTGGTCATTTATTAGCTTGATAACTTTGGTTAAGTGTCTTTCAATTTTCTCATCAGGGCTGTTGCGGAGAGTAAGTGAGATAAACAGCATTTACAAAGTGCCTGGCTTGGGGTAGAGCCAGTTTACATGGTAGCCATTAGTTTTTGTATTATTAGAATCTAAAGTTCTGATGAGAATGTGCCATTAGAATAAATCTTCATTAATCTAGTTTGATCTGGATGTCTTTTTATAATTGCAAGAATCCTTGTGTCTTGAAGAATGTGTAGAAACTAAGTGTTGGACGGGAGGATGTATTTAACACCAGATTTCTTATTTAGATTGTTTTAGCTTGGAGGTTACCTAAAAATCCAGTCTACATCTACCTAACATATAGCTCTTGAGTCTTAGGATAGAGTCATCAGTTACAAAGATTAAAAAAATCAGGAAAAACGTCTTCAAACAGGGTACATCAATATGGTTTCCATGGTTAAGCACACTAAGCTTTGATCTTACAGAAAGAATGGTGACAGAAGTTCAGTGCTTGGGGTCTGCTGTGCAGGCTGGATTTTACCAGTTGACAGGGGCATGTGGCAGTTCTGAGTCTCCAAGGTCTTTGTTGGATATTTTTTGTTGTTCTTTGGTCCCAGCATTCCATCAGATTTATATGTTGGAGATATAATTAGCTGTAGGCTGATTGCAAAGAATCAGCCATAATTTTAAAATATAAATTAACATAAAATGGCAAGCATTAAAAGTTAATGTTAACTTGATGCTCATTTATTTTTGCATCCAAATGAGCCTTATTAAGTTACTTAGTCCATCTGAACATCAGGATTTTCTCTCATATGCTAAGTTGTGATAACAATTTCTTATATGCTAAACTCTGGTAACAGTTTTGAAAAACGCAGGCCCAATCTGCTGTTGATATTCAATTTTCAGTTTCTTCTGTGACCTGGATTAAATAGGTACCACTATACAGTTTGGCATACTAAAGTTCAGAGTCTAAATATAGTCTTTATATTTTCAAAAGGGATTTCTAATGGAAATTATATTTTGACTGTCAATGCCCTGTGGTTTCCTTCACTGTCAGCACAACCAATAACTTTGGGCAGGTGGATGGAGTACAGATGGGAAAGGAGTGTATGGAAATGTAGCAGACCTGTGAGATGTGGGCTTAAAAAAGCAAATCAAGCCAATTGGTTTAGAATTATTATGGTTGGCTTTCTAATGCATATTCAGAGAAGGCTGAAAAAATGTATGAAATTTAATTGTACCATAAAGCTGTCACAAGAAAATATATACTGCATATCAAGTAGGGAAACACTTCTTCTGAAGAGTTAATCTGTGAAAGTTAAAAAAAAAATTTAAAGAATGTTATAGTTGAATAAATAACAGGAAGAAGTAGGTGGTGCTAGGGCACAGCTTTTGGAATAAGAAAAGAATTGCACAAACTCAAATTCAATAGGAGAAACATATTTGATATCTCATAGGTATTAGAATTTACCCATTGAATACGTAGAAGAAATTTGGAAAAAGAGTTTAAAGAGTGAGACTATTTTAACATTTCCTAAACCAAAGGTTTAAGAAAAGGTATCAACAATATTTAGATAACCATTAATATTGTGATGCTATGTGCATCAGTATCAGTGAGTGGAGTTTTGTTCCTTTGTATTGAAAACCCAGTGTTTCTATAAAGCCAGACTGAAAATGACTAGAAATACCTGATACTGCATCTAGTAGAGTTGCCTCCTCAAAGTTTAATGTGTGAATAAATCACCCAGGGGTTCTTCTTAAAATGAAAATTTTTTTGCACTTAAAAAATTTTTTTTGAATTTTATTGTGTTTATTTTTTTATACAGCACATTCTTATTCGTTATCTATTTTACACATATTAGTGTATATATGTCAATCCCAATCTCCCCATTCATCCCACCACCACCACCTCCCCCACCACCACTTTTCACTTTTTTTATTGAGGTAAAATGCACACACACACAAAAAATCATTAACTATTTTAAAGTGTACAATCAAGTGGCATGTAATACATTCAAAATGTTGTGCCGTCATCACCTCTATCTGGTTTCAAGACATTTTCCCCATCAAGGAAACCCTATACACATCAAGCAGTCACTCCTCATTCCTACCTTCCCCGAAACACTGGCAATTACCAATCTCCTTTTTGTCTCTATGGATTTACCTATTTTCCATGTTTCAAATAAATGGAGTCACACAATATATTACCTGTTTGTGTCCGGTTTCATGCACTAAAATGCAGATTTTGATCTGGGACGTGTCGGAGCAGAGCCTGAGGTCTTTCTGGTGTGCATTTCTGGTGTACTCCCCGATGATGCTGGTGCTGGTGGTATAAGGATGGTGCTTAGATGGGGCTGGGACTCCTAGGTGTTAGGGCTGCAGCCCAGTGAGGAGCAGGGCAGGCCAGAGCATTGCTTGGCCAACTTCAGCAGGATAACGAGCCTGTTGAACCACTGATGGAGTCACATGGACTTGCTGGCTTATTTATGCTCAGAGATATTGAGGATCTCTGACAGATCTTTTCCACAGAATGTGTAAAACTTCAGATCATGTGCACTGACATTTTTGCTTTATTTTGTTAAATTTTTTTTGCCTTCTATATTAGGGGTTGGCAACCTATGGCTAGGGAGCCAAATCCAGACCACTGTCTGTTTTTGTACAGCCTAGAAGCTACGAATAGCTCTTTTTTTTTTTTTAATGGTTGAAGATTAATCAAAAGAAGTATAATATTTTATGGCATGTGAATATTATATGAAATTCAAATTTCAGCATACATAAATAAGGTTTTACTGGAACACAACCATGCATATTTGTTTACTTATTGTCAGTGGCTGTTTTCATGATATGATTGAGTTGATAGAGACCATCTGGCTCACAAAGCCAAACATATTTGCTATCTGGCCCTCTACAGACAAAGTTTGTCAACCCCTGATCTATATGATTTTTTCAGGCTGCAAGTGCAGAATAAACACTTCAAGATAACCTATAGAGTCCTTGTGAAAAGAAAAGCATGTGATATTACAGCATACAAACCAGAAGTTAAACATTATCAGGAAAAATCAGCTCACAGAGATGAGTTTTACAAAGCACAGCTTTTAAAGAAGTTCTAATTTCTGAGTCAAAACAAAGAATTAAAAATCAGACTTCTGCTCCTGACCAATCATTAGAATTTTTATTCTTTTTCTGTCTTTTTTTAAAAGCCATTCTTGGCCATTTCCTCACATTTCATGGTTGTAAAGCTGTATGTGAAAATGTCAAATGCTTTTTAAGAATGCATTTTACACTTGCCATTTTCGAGTGCAGTGGATTTACACTTCAAAAAGTCAGATTCGACTTCATAATTGAATTGCACCTGATCTTTTCAAGTGCTAGGCACTGGAACTTGGAGTCAAGGACAAGCTCAGAACTAGACTGAGTTTCTAGAGGTTCAATCTATCCTGAATTCAAGCCCTCAAAACTAAAAATAAAAGACTTATGCAGGTGAAATGTAGGCATGGAGGAAATACTTTTGAATTCCAGCCCAAGTTGTTAATGAAAGTTCAATGCGTTAATTTTCCTGGATTATTTTTTGATATTTAAAAAATAATGGCCTGGGTGACTTGGGATTTATGATATACCCACATTTGATTGGTGGAGCCAGTAGGGCAATCTCTAAGGAAATGACAGACTAAGTTTGAGGGATTTTCTCCTACCTTAAAGGTAAATGGACTAGAGGCTGCCATTATAAAAAGCCTAAGGCTGCTCCCAAGAAAGGTTCAGTAGAAATTTTTGACTCCCCAGGAACTCAACCACACAGAGACATACTCTCAAACCTTCCCAGAGACATACTCTTTGTTGTTCTTTTGAAAAAATGGAATGTATCTAAACCCTGGTGTTCTAGGTAACATTAAAAAAAAATGGAATGGGAGGACCTTCAAGATGGTGGAGGAGTAAGACATGGAGATCACCTTCTTCTTCACAAATACATCAAAAGTATACACGTGGCACAACTCCTACAGAACACCTACTGAACGCTGGCAGAAGACCTCAGACCTCCCAAAAGGCAAGAAACTCCCCACGTACCTGGGTAGGGCAAAAGAAAAAAAAAAATAATTAAAAACAGAGACAAAAGAATAGGGACAGGACCTGCACCTCTGGCAGGGAGCTGTGAGGGAGGAACAGTTTCCACACATTAGGAAGCCCCTTCCCTGGTGGAGACGGTGGGTGGAAGCTTCAGAGCCACGGAGGAGAGCGCAGCCACAGGGGTGCGGAGGGCAAAGCGGAGAGATTCCCGCACAGAGGATCGGTGCCGACCGGCACTCACCAGCCCGAGAGGCTTGTGTGCTCGCCCGCCGGGGTGGGCGGGGCTGGGAGCTGAGGCTCGGGCTTCGGAGGTCAGACCCCAGGGAGAGGACTGGGGTCGTCTGTATGAACATAGCCTGAAGGGGGTTAGTGCACCACAGCTAGCCAGGAGGGAGTCCAGGAAAAACTCTGGACCTGCCTAAGAGGCAAGGGTGCGCGAGGAGAGGGGATTCAGAGCACCACCTAAACGAGCTCCAGAGATGGGCGCAAGCCATGGCTATCACCGTGGACACCAGAGGCGGGCATGAGATGCTAAGGCTGCTGCTGCAGCCACCAAGAAGCCTGTATGCAAGCACAGGTCACTATCCACACCTCCCCTCCTGGGAGCCTGTACAGCCCGCCACTGCCAGGGTCCTGTGATCCAGGGACAACTCCCCTGGGAGAACACATGGGGTACCTCAGGCTTTTGCAATGTCATGCTGGCCTCTGCTGCCGCAGGCTCGCCGCGCATTCCGTGCCCCTCCCTTCCCCTGTCCTGAGGGAGCCAGAGGCCCCTAATCAGCTGCTGAGCAGGGAACAGATGCCAGAGGGCGACCTACATGCAGAGGCGGGGCCAATCCAAAGCTGAATCCCAGGAGCTGTGCGAACAAAGAAAAGAAAGGGAAGTTTCTCCCAGCAGCCTCAGGAGAGGTGGACTAAATCTCCACGATCAACTTGATGTACCCTGCATCTGTTGAATACCTGAATAGACAATGAATCATCCCAAATTGAGTGGACTTTGGGAGTAACTGTAGACTTGGGGTTTGCTGTATGGGACTGACTAGTTTCTGATTTTTGTGTTTATCTTAGTATAGTTTTTAGTGCATGTTATCATTGGTGGATTTGTTTATCGGTTTGGTTGCTCTCTTTCTTTTAGTACTTGAAAAATTTTTTTATCTTAATAATATTTTTTAATTTTTAGTTTTAATAACTTTATTTTTTTCTTTCTTTCCTTCTTCCTCTCCTTCCTTCCTTTCCTTCTTTCTTTCTTTCTTTCTTTCTTTCTTTCTTCCTTTCTTTTCTTTCTTTCTTTCTCCTTATTTTTCTCCCTTTTCTTCTGAACTGTGTGGCTGACAGGGTTTTGGTGATTCGGTAGGGTGTCAGGCCTGAGCTTCTGACGTGGGAAAGCTGAGTTTAGGACATTGGACCACCAGAGACCTCCCAGCCCCATGTAATATCAATTGGCAAGAATTCTCACAGAGACCTCTGTCTCAAGGCTAAGATCCAGCTCTACTCAATGACCAGCAAGCTCCAGTGCTGGACAACCCATGCCAAACAACTAGCAAGGCAGGAACATAATCCCACCTACTGGCAGAGAGGCTGCCTAAAATCACAATAAGTTCACAGACACCCCAAAACACACCGCCGGACGCAGTCCTGCCCACCAGAAAGGCAAGATCCAGCCTCATCCACCAGAACACAGACACCAGTTCCCTCCACCACGAAGCCTACACAAGCCACTGAACGAAACTTACCCACTGGCGACAGACATTAAAAACACCAGGAACTACGAACATGCAGCCTGTGAAAAGGAGACCCCAAACATAGTAAAGTAAGCAAAATGAGAAGACAGAGAAATACACAGCAAATGAAGGAGCAAAGTAAAAACCCACTAGACAAAACAAATGAAGAGGAAATAGGCAGTCTACCTGAGAAATAATTCAGAGTAATGATAGTAAAGATGATCCAAAATCTTAGAAATAGAATGGAGAAAATACAAGAAACGTTTAACAAGACCTAGAAGAACTAAAGAGCAAACAAAGGATGAACAACACAATAAATGAAATTAAAAATTCTCTAGAAGGAATCAATAGCAGAATAACTGAGGCAGAAGAATGGATAAGTGACCTGGAAGATAAAGTAGTGGAAATAACTACTGCAGAGCGGAATAAAGAAAAAAGAATGGAAAGAATTTAGGACAGTCTCAGAGACCAGTGGGACAACAATAAATGCACCAACATTCGAATTATAGGGGTCCCAGAAGAAGAAGAGAAAAAGAAAGGTTTTGAGAAAATATTTGAAAAGATTATAATTGACAACTTCCGTAATATGGGAAAGGAAATAGTCAATCAAGTCTAAGAAGTACAGAGAGTCCTATACAAGATATATCCAAGGAGAAACATGCCAAGACACATAATAATAAAACTATCAAAAATTAAATACAAAGAAAAAATATTGAAAGCAGCAAGGGAAAAACAACAAATAACATAAAGGGAATCCCCATAAGGTTAACAGCTGATTTTTCAGCAGAAACTCTTCAAGACAGAAGGGACTGGCAGGACATATGTAAAGTGATGAAAGGGAAAAACCTACAACCAAGATTACTATACCCAGCAAGGATCTCATTCAGATACGACGGAGAAATTAAAACATTTACAGACAAGCAAAAGCTAAGAGAATTCAGCACCACCAAACTAGCTTTACAACAAATGCTAAAGGAACTTCTCTAGGCAGGAAACAGAAGAGAAGGAAAAGACCTACAAAAACAAACCCAAAACAATTAAGACATGGTAATAGGAACATACATATAGATAATTACCTTAAATGTGAATGGATTAAATGCTCCAACCAAAAGGCATAGACTCACTGAATAGATATAAAAACAAGCCCCATATATGTGCTGTCTATAAGAGACGAACTTCAGACCTAGGACCACATACACACTGAAAGTGAGGTGATGGAAAAAGATATTCTATACAAATGGAAACCAAAAGAAAGCTGGAGTAGCAATTCTCATATCAGACAAAATAGACTTTAAAATAAAGACTATTACAAGAGACAAAGAAGGACACTACATAATGATCAAGTGATCAATCCAAGAAGAAGATACAACAATTGTAAATATTTATGCCCCCAACACAGGAGCACCTCAATACATAAGGCAAATGCTAACAGCCGTAAAAGGGGAAATCGACAGTAACACAATCATAGTAGGGGACTTTAACACCCCACTTTCACCAATGGACAGATCATCCAAAATGAAAATAAATAAGGAAACACAAGCTTTAAATGATACATTAAACAAGATGGACTTAATATTTATAGGACATTCCATCCAAAAACAAAGGAATACAATTTCTTCTTAAGTGCTCATGGAACATTCTCCAGGATAGATCATATCTTGGGTCACAAATCAAGCCTTGGTAAACTTAAGAAAATTGAAATCTTATCAAGTATCTTCTCTGATCACAATGCTATGAAACTAGATTTTAATTACAGGAAAATATCAGTAAAAAATACAAACACATGGGGGCTAAACAATATGCTACTAAATAAGCAAGAGATCACTGAAGAAATCAATGAGGAAATCAAAAAATACATAGAAACAAATGACAATGAAAACACAACGACCCAAAACCTATGGGATGCAGCAAAAGCAGTTCTAGCAATACAATCCTACCTCAAGAAACAAGCAACATCTCAAATAAACAACCTAACTTTACACCTAAAGCAATTAGAGAAAGAAGAACAAAAATCCCCCAAATTGAGCAGAGGGAAAGAAATCATAAAGATTCGATCAGAGATAAATGAAAAAGAAATGAAGGAAACAATAGCAAAGATCAATAAAACTAAAAGCTTGTTCTCTGAGAAGATAAACAAAATTGATAAACCATTACCAGACACATCAAGAAAAAAAGAACAAAAATCAATAGAATTAGAAATGTAAAGGGAGAAGTAACAACTGACACAACAGAAATAGAAAGGATCATGAGAGATTACTACAATCAACTATATGCCAATAAAATGGACAACCTGGAAGAAATGGACACATTCTTAGAAAAGCACAACCTTCCTAGACTAAACCAGGAAGAAATAGAAAATATGAACAGACCAATCACAAGCACTGAAATTGAGACTGTGATTAAAAATATTCCAACAAACAAAAGCCCAGGACCAGATGGCTTCACAGGTGAATTCTATCAAACATTTAGAGAAGAGCTAACACCTATCCATCTCAAACTCTTCCCAAATATACTAGAGGGAGAAACACTCCCAAACTCTTTCTACAAGGCCACCATCACCCTGATACCCAAACCAGACAAAGATGTCACAAAGAAAGAAAACTACAGGCCAAGATCACTGATGAACATAGAAGCAAAAATCCTCAAAAAAATACTAGCAAACAGAATCCAGCACAATAAAAGGATCATACACCATGATGAAGTGGGGTTTATCCCCAGAATACAAGGATTCTTCAATATACGCAAATCTATCAATGTGATACACCATATTAACAAATTGAAGGAGAAAAACCATATGATCATCTCAATAGATGCAGAAAAAGCTTTCGACAAAATTCAACACCCATTTATGATAAAAGCCCTCCAGAAAGTAGGCATAGAGGGAACTTACCTCAACATAATAAAGGCCATATATGAAAAACCCACAACCAACATCATTCTCAATGGTGAAAAACTGAAACCATTTCTACTGAGATCAAGAACAAGACAAGGTTGCCCACTCTCACCACTATTATTCAACATAGTTTTGGAAGTTTTAGCCACAGCAATCAGAAAAGGAAAAGAAATAAAAGGAATCCAAATCGGACAAGAAGAATTAAACCTGTCACTGTTTGCAGATGACATGATACTATACATAGAGAATCCTAAAGATGCTATCAGCAAACTATTAGAGCGAATCAATGAATTTGGTAAAGTAGCAGGATACAAAGTTAATGCACAGAAATCTCTTGCATTCTTATACACTAAGGATGAAAAATTAAGGAAACACTCTCATTTACCATTGCAACAAAAAGAATAAAATACCTAGTTATAAACCTACCTAAGGAGACAAAAAACCTGTATGCAGAAAACTATTAGACACTGATGAAAGAAATTAAAGATGATACGAACAGATGGAGAGATATACCATGTTCTTGGATTGGAAGAATCAACATTGTGAAAATGTCTATACTACCCAAAGTAAACTACAGCTTCAATGAATAGTGAAAGCAGTCTTGAGAAAGAAATACGGGGCTGGAGGAATCAGGCTCCCTGACTTCAGACTATACTACAAAGCTACAGTAATCAAAACAATATGGTACTGGCACAGAAATATAGATCAATGGAACACGATAGAAAGCCCAGAGATAAACCCATGCATATATGGTCACCTTATTTTTGATAAAGGGGGAAAGAATATACAATGGAGAAAAAACAGCATCTTCAATAAGTGGTGCTGGGAAAACTGGACAGCTACATATAAAAGAACGAAATTAGAACACTCCCTAACACCATATACAAAAATAAACTCAAAATGGATTAAAGACTGAAATGTAAGGCCAAGCACTATAAAACCCTTAGAGGAAAACATAGGCAGAACACTCTATGACATAAATCACAGCAAGATCCTTTTTGACCCACCTCCTAGAGAAATGGAAATAAAAACAAAAATGAGGAAATGGGACTTAATGAAACTTAAAAGCTTTTGCACAGTAAAGGGAGCCCTAAAGAAGACGAAAAGACAACTCTCAGAATGGTAGAAAATATTTGTAAATGAAGCAACTGACAAAGAATTAATCTCCAAAATTTACAAGCAGCTCATGCAGCTCAATATTAAAAAAACAAACAACCCAATCCAAAAATGGGCAGAAGACCTAAATAGACATTTCTCTAAGGAAGATATACAGATTGCCAACAAACACATGAAAGAATGCTCAACATCACTAATCATTAGAGAAATGCAAATCAAAACTATAATGCAGTATCACCTCACACTGGTCAGAATGGCCAACATCAAAAAACCTAGAAACAATAAATGCTGGAGAGGGTGTGGAGAAAAGGGAACCCTCTTGCACTGCTGGTGGGAATGTAAATTGATACAGCCACTATGGAGAACAGTATGGAGGTTCCTTAAAAAACTAAAAATAGAACTATCATATGACCCAGCAATCCCACTGCTGGACATATACCCTGAGAAAACCATAATTCAAAAAGAGACATGTACCACAATGTTCATTGCAGTTCTATCTACAATAGCCAGGACATGGAAGCAACCTAAGTGTCCATCGACAGATGAATGGATAAAGAAGATGTGGCACATATATACAATGGAATATTACTCAGCCATAAAAAGAAATGAAATTGAGTTATTTGTAGTGAGGTGGATGAACCTAGAGACTGTCATACAGAGTGAAGTAAGTCAGAAAGAGAAAAATAAATATTGTATGCTAATACATTTATATGGAATCTAAAAAAAAAATGGTTCTGAAGAACCTAGGGGCAGGACAGGAAAAAAGATGCAGACGTAGAGAATGGACTTGAGGATATGGGGAGGGGGAAGGGTAAGCTGTGACAAAGTGAGAGAGTGGCATTGACATATATACACTACCAAATGTAAAATAGATAGCTAGTGGGAAGCAGCCGCATAGCACAGGGAGATCAGCTTGGTGCATTATGACCACCTAGAGGGGTGGTATAGGGAGGGTGGGAGGGAGACGCAAGAGGGAGGGGATATGTGGATATATGTATACGTATACCTGTTTCACTTTGTTATACAGCAGAAACTAACATAACATTGTAGAGCAATTACACTCTAATAAAGATGTTAAAAAAAATAAAAAAATAAAAAATGGAAATAATGAGAAAATTAAATGAAACGTTTTTTTCTGACTCACTAAAAAGCTGTCAGGAAAATATTTTGGAAAAATTTTTGCTCTTTGCCCCAAAGAAATGCACTGATTTGAGTCTTTGAGTCATTATTTGCTTCTTATATATTAAAGAAGAAAAACATTGTATATAAATCTTTCTAAGACAAAGTTACCAGTAAAATATGAAAATAATATATGTAAATGTACCCTAAAGACGTACCTGCCATCAGGATAGTTGTGCATCTTTATATTTATAAAATCTGAATGTACTATGCAGTCATTCTTTCTGGTAGATCTGGTGAATGATGTTTGAGACTCAGAAGAAGCAAAGGGAGAAAGAGACCCAGAGCATGTAGTCTCACTGCAAATGGAGAGTTGAAGTTCTACCAACAGACAAGATTATCTTGTCTTCTTCTTCCTCTGAATGCTCTCTACACAGTTAGCCAAATTGCAGGTTCTTAGGGCACAGTCCTCCACAGGACCACCCTCACTTCTGACACCAACTGCAAGTTTGGGGTGTTCTCAAAACCACCCTCTGGTTCCATATTTCGCTCAGTTGACTCACAAGAATTCACAGAAGCAAACCATATGCTTGGTAATGGTTATTACAGGGAAAAGATATAGGTTAAAATAAGCAGGAGGAAGAGGTGCTTAGGGCAGAGTCTGAGAGTGTCCTGGGGACACATAGCCCTCTTGGTATCAGTGTATGATAATACACACGGAGTACTGCCAACCAGGATGCTCACCTGAGCTTTGATATCCAAAGTTTTTACTGGGGCTTCATTTTATAGGCGTGATTGATTGATTGCCCTTATGATTGATCTCAGTCACTAGGTCGACTCATACTATGTGACCCAAAGCTCACACCCTAAATCACATGGTTGCTTTTTTGGGTGTGGCCAGCCCCCACCCTAAACACAGATACTCCCATCAGGTTTGACAGAGATTACCTTCCAGGAGTCAAGGGCAAAGGCTAGCCCTCTCTTTGGGGAAAGCCACATTTTTTACTATACGCTTCCATTTCAAAATAAAAAGAAAAGGAATGATTTTTGGAGTCAGTCATCTCAAAGTGTTGCCAGCCTTTGGGTCATTGATCGCCTATGCTTCCTTAAGCCCTTTGTTTTACACCTGAGATTAGTGTGTGAGTGGAGAAGAATTAAGTTTCTTTTGTCCTTTTCTAAGTTCCTCATCCATATCCCAACGATAAGGATTTCTATTTGTCTGTTTATTTATTTAGAGAAGAGTAAGACCTTTTATTCTAAGTAGACAGTTTCAAAGATGAAACAAATTACTGTGAAAAACGTAGATTGCCCGCTGTTCTAAATCCATTAGGATTATGTGTTCAATAGAAAATATGAATTAAACTTTTATCCTTTTCATTACTTACAACTTTTTGAGACTAGCTTTATTGTTTTTGAAATGATATAATATGCTTATTGTAAAAACCTCAAACAATGGAGTAAAGTAAAAAAGGATAAAGGAAAACTCATTAGACATATCACTAACCAGATAACCAATGTTAATAATTTTATTTGCTTATAAATTTTAACAAACTGTTATTGTTCTTTTTACTTGCTTTCTTGTCTGTCTTCTCCACTACACCATGAGCATTATGAGGGCAGGGACCAAATCTCTTTAGTTTCCATTGAATCGTTAGCTAATTATACCATGGTGTCTGGCACAATCACCAAAGATTTGTTTAATGAATGATTGGTGAACATCCACCTAATCATATTATTTACATATATACATATAAGTCAACAGATACCTAAAGAATGTAAGGTCCTTGGAGTCAGAGCATTTTGTATGTTTTGCATCACTTATATATCCCAATTGTCTAGAACGGGGTCAGCAAACTAACAGCCAGGAACCAAATCCATCCAGCAGCCTATTTTTTGTAAATAAAGTTTTGTTGGAACATAGCCACACCCATTTGTTTACATATTGCCTGGACTGTTTTCATGCTGCGGTGGCAGAGTTGAGCAGCTGCAGCAGGGAGCATATGACCTGCAAAGCCTAAAATCCTTAACTGTGTGGACTTTTGTAGAAAAAGTTTGTCCACCTCTGCTATAGAATGATGCCTGTCTGTCATTTAGTAAATGTTTGATAAATATTTGTGGCAGAAGTAGATTTTATATGAATTCTTTATACTGTGCAAGATGTTTCTTATTAAACAATATTTCAAATATCCTATTATTTTAAATAGTTGTGTTACATTTTATTTACATACTATAATGTATTTGACTAGTTGCCTTTTATTGCACACTTAGGGTGTTTTCTTATTTAGTTATCTTTTGCCGTTGTAAACCGCAATACAGTGAACATGCATCATTTTCTATGTGTGCAACTACATCCTGGTAACTTTATGAAAGTGGAGTGTCTATGTCAAAGGATAGTCATGGTTTTACATTTTTAATGTATTTTTGGCAGATTGTCTCTAGAAAGGTAGTATTGATTGACACTCTTAACAACAGTACCTTTCCCCATAACTGCATCAACACTTTATATTAAGACCAGGACTTTTATTCAGGCAAGAAGACATAGACGTGAAAAAAAAGTCAGATGGCAAACATTACTTCCAAACTTCTTCTGGTAATAAAACTGACTTGTCCTGCCACAATGATGGGAGATATAAATGGTTTTCACTTGCCAAATTAAGAGCACAGTGGTGCCCTTGATTACATTTACATTTACCACTAATTCCCTGAGCTCCTGAACACAGGGGGAAACATCATTATGATAATGAAGGAAGCTATTTTTAAACAAATGTATGCATGTACATTTTGGAAATAGAAATATTACGTTCTTCTTTAGAGAGTGAAATGCTTACATACCATTCATCTGTTCAAGGAAAACTTAATATCCACACACAGTAAAATATAACTAATTTATTTCAAAAAGCTCGTTTAACCTTTAGAAAAGAAGAATGAGATGGCAGTCCAGTTTCTGGGCTCTTTGATGGCAGGATAAAGGTGTGTACTGACAGTGATGTATTTGGAAATTACGCTGATTCAAGAGTTCATGAAGCTGGGAGCCGGGATGCCCACTGCAGTCCCGCTTTTCACCGCCAAGAGCTTGCTTGTTAGTCTTGTTTGGAGGTGTACAAAATGCCGAACTACAGGGGGATGGGGTGGGAGAGGGAGGGAGGGACCATTCTGTCCTCATCAGCTTTTTTGAAAAGCCAGCTGGAAAGTGAAATCGAGCTCCATTAGCAGTGCACTGTGAGGGCACGGCGCATTAAGTTCCTAGACCTGCTTGCTAAGCTCCTTATGTTTTAAATCTTCTGTCAAGATTACTGACCTTCCCTTTGGTGCAATGCAAAAGTTAGCAGGTTGAGTAATGAAATTTCAGCCCTCTTCATCACAGATGAAACTAGTTATTCAGAAGGAAGGAAAGCTCGCCTGTGTGATGAGCTGAGGAAACGGATAACTTCATTGTGCAGCAAAGGGTGTTCTTTCCCTCCTGTTTAATGAGTAAAGCTGTGAGACAAATAGCAAAATGGCTTGGAATGGGATTTAGGTAGTGTGAAGCAGGTTAGGGGACCGTGATCTGGGGCACCCAGCTATTGTGTCCTCCACTGGTTTGACTCAGCCCACAATGAAATGGAAGTGTTGGAAATTAACTGGTGAATAAGGCAATAAAGAAATACAAACAAGACTCTTCAGAGCTGAAAACCTTTGGGGGCCATTGCCACAGCTCAGAAGCCCCCAGTAGGTGCCAGTGCTCCAGCTTTTGTGGAGTGAATCTCTGAGATACTTTGTAAGAGAGTTGATGTCTCCCTGGAAAACTACAAATAATGCACAGGAAAGACAATCTTCCTTGTTTGGACTTTCCAGGGGACTCTTCTTTGTCTTACTGTGCAGTTATTTCAACCGATTGATCTATGAAGGGAAGGAAAAAATTATGGTTTGGAAAGATAAAACTGACTATACCACTATGCCTTGCGAATTCAAGAGACAATTGTCACTGCTTCTGCTTTGCAGATCGGGCATCACTGAGTATCTTCATTTCAGTTTTACTTGTGATTATTCATGCAATAGAATATGAGAAAGAATGTTAGCAATCATTTAGAAATTTTGTCAATGGAAATAGATAATATTCTCAAGCGTATCTGACATGTGTGCAGCCATACACAAACCCCAGTTTAGCTGGGTAATTGCCATCTTTGTTTCCAACTTCCTCCCAGTTTCTTTTACAAATTACAATTGACAACTAGAACTTAACCAGAAAAGAAAATCCATATGATTGCTGATTAGATCACTCAGGAAAAAGGAACATTTGTTTGTTAAATGACTTCCAAAGGTTATTTGCTGGGAGACAGCTGCTAAACTGGAACTCCTATATCAGTATTATTGACTGTAACACTTGGGTAAAGTCCATTAGAGGCAACTCAGCATTATAAACTGGTGGATTATTATTTTAGTTATAGAATAGATGGTGAATGTATGGGAATATCCCATTTTAATGAGATGCAGGTCCTGGGCAATTATTCAGTTACTTTGTGGTTAATTCCTCAGATAGTTTGATTATGGTTGACATACTTGAAAGTGGCAAGGAGTCTAGTTAATTATTCTATAGATGTTTTATTGTCATTGATTTTTTTGGGTAATATCTGCCTTTTTCACTTTCTGGTTCTTCCAGGCTAAAATTGTGGTGACACAGTTCTTGGAGTAGAGTATTTTTACCCCAATGCATGCATTTATGTAGTAGAGAAGATTCAAAATTACTTTCAAAGGAGAATTTTGTTCCTGCTCCCAAATGCTCCCTCAGCTCACTGCCAAGTGGAGCTGAAATCACCTTTCAGTGCTTGTCAGGCTTTTCAATTTTCACCCAAGAATGTTAACTCTATTCCTAGCTCTGCTCAAGTGTAAGGATCTGTAGTGAAGTGACAGCATAAAATGGCCATGTGCATCATCTTTCAAAAGCTCAGCAGAGGTCAACAATATTCATGGAGGGTTGTGTGAAGGCTGTGTGCTTTAAATGTTCCTCTGGATAACCTAAAAATATTCCTGGATTGAGTCATGCCAGCATAAACCTGTGTGCCTAGACTGATTCATATTGGCCCCTTGCAGATTTGCTTTTTACTGTTGGAGTAAAAATGTTGGAGTTGGAGTCAATGTCTTGATGTTGGAGTTTATTATCACCAGGGTGACCAACCATTCCAGTTTGTCCACATAGTCCTGGTTTTAGAACAGAAAGTGCATGTTGCAGGACACTTTCTTGTCCAGGACAAACCTGGACAAGTTGGTCACCATACCAGCCAATCAAACACATCCACATGGAACTTACCTGTGCATCTAATGTAAGGCTGTGAAAATCTTTATATGAGTTCTGAGGAGGTATTTCTCTTTGGTTTTTGTTTTTCCTGAGCAACTGTTTATTTAACCAGACATCTTAAGGTTACAGTGAATTGTAGGACTGAAGAGTTTACTTTCTTTTACATTAGCAAAAAAGAGCCAGATTTATGGCTCAGCCAAGGGATTCATTTTTGTATTAGCCACATGCCTGGCTCCATTTTATGTGCTTGATTTCTTTATTTCTTTATTCTTCCTCTGCCACCTCTAATATGTTAACTTGTATTTACATATTCATGAAAACTGCCTTTAGTGCTTTTTTTGTTAAAGAGGAGGCATAAATAAAAATTGCTATGTTTCACCACAATGTTGTAGGTCAGGTTTTCTAAGAAGCAGACCGTGATAAGGAAATTTATGTGTAGGACATTTATTAGGGAGTACTTTCAGGATTCATACAGTGAAAGAAGGGAAGGAAGCAGGACACACAGATAGAGGAGCTGGGCTCCAGCCAGTCCCAGGGGAGCTCTGGAGCTGGAATGGCCATTCAGGGTTGTCCTGGATTTGGGCAAGGAGGCTGGTCCTTATGTTCCCTTCCCCTTTGATAAGTTATGGAATGTGGCTGCCCCTGGGAAGAGGTATGACCTTGGGTGAGGGGCTCTCCTCAGCTGAGGGCAAATCTGAGAGAGGTCCAACAGTGAGGTGGCAGTAATCCCGGCAGCTTGGATAATGAGTCCTCCAGCACTGTATCCTCTGCAACTAGCATGCTGTGTGGAGTAGTAGAAGGAGCAGTGAAGTCTCTACTCTTTGTGAAAATTAATCAGAGTGTATATCTATATCTATATCTATATCTATCTATATCATCTATATATCTCTATTATCATCTGTATCTGTATCTATATCTGTATCTGTATCTATATCATATCTATATCTGTATCTATATCTATATCATCTATATCTATATATATCATCTATATTTCAATCACTTAACACAGAGCGTGGCCCTGAATAAACGGCAACCGCTGTTGTTTCTCTCTCTCTTTCCACATGAGTCTGATGGATTAATGTATGTGAATGGATCATTTTCCTCAATGATTTGACTGTGCATGAACGTAATTACAGTAGAAGTTTAGGTTAAGAAAAATAAAACAAAACAAAAACAGTGGGGCTTCCCTGGTGGCGCAGTGGTTGAGAGTCTGCCTGCCGAGGCAGGGGACGCGGGTTCGTGCCCCGGTCCGGGAAGATCCCACAGGCCGCGGAGTGGCTGGGCCCGTGAGCCATGGCCGTTGGGCCTGCGCGTCCGGAGCCTGTGCTCCGCGGCGGGAGGGGCCACAACGGTGAGAGGCCCGCGTACCGCAAAACAAACAAACACAAACTGTTTGGAACATGCACATTCTAACTCTACTTATAACTAGTTATAACACTAGTTCTCTAAGAAATTAAGAGCATAAGAAAAATGACAAATTATTCTAGGTAGATTATTTGAAAGTCGCTATTATGGGATTTCTTGTGAGTCTGCTGAGCCATAAGGATGAAGAATTAGGAGAAGCTAGAGTAACAGGTACAAAGGTGGCTGGGCAGCTTTGACACTTTCCTGGTTGTAACTGGATTCCTTCCATTTTGAGCATTCCTATGACCCACTTTTTTGTCAGCCACTGTGAAAGGCAAGAGGCCAAAAATAGAAATGCCCAAGATGAGAATAGGGATGGTTAAATAAAATGAAAGAACTTAAAGGAGGTGAGTCAGTCATAAAGCTAAAAAATGTTAAAATACGATAGGTAACTATCACTAGTGATACATCTTTAAATACAGTATTTTAAAAGAGCAAAGTATAAAAAATTTAAAGGGAAACTAAACCAATGAAATTAATAACCTGTAAAATAATGCTGATTTTAAAATAAATAAGAAATTTAAAATAAGAGAAATTAAAAATAGAGCATAAAAATATTTGAAATTCTTTTTAATAACAACTACAGATATAACATTGCATAAATGTATGACCAGAGGAGTTGTTTTATAAATCTCAAGTCAAAGACATATAAACTGAGACCAAAATAATCTCTTGAAATTTAAGGCCATAAAGAAGCTCTTTAAATATGTGAAACAGAGCAGGACACTTTGGGGCCTTGTTGGGGACAGACCTCCGCATCCCTGCCTCTTCTTTGCAGAAAAGCTTTAGCCTCCTAGGCCTCCCCTGAATTCCAAAGAGCAAATTTAGTCAGAGAAGTGCGAAAATGCAGAAACAAAAGAAACTAGTCAAGCAAGACAAAACTATAATAATTTATCCATAAAACAAAGTTAAGGACGTTTAGTTCCTCCTCAAGGGCTATAGATACTATCCTGAGTCATATATTTGTTTTGCAGATACTAAAAACGTTAACTTCATACCGACCAACAGCACATAGATCCCAGTTGGAACCAGAAGGTTGACGGTTGAGATTCCTAAAACATCACTCTGTTAGCTCACCATCGACCAATCAGAGAATTGTGCACAAGCTGATCATGCACCCTGCGACCCTCTCCCTCACACTGTCTTTAAAAACCCATCCCTGAAAGCTGTCAAGGAGTTCAGGTCTTTTGAGCATGAGCTGCCTGTTCTTGCTTAGCCTTATAATAAATGCTGTACTTTCCATCACCACAACCTGGTGTAAGGGGTTTGGCTTTGCTGTGTTTCAGACGAGTGGACCCAATTTTGGTTCGCTAACCTATGTCTACTTTTTTTTTTTTTTTTT
>NW_006781931.1:365936-366603 GCF_000442215.2 Lipotes vexillifer | reverse complement strand
TATGCGGGCCTCTCACTGCTGTGGCCTCTCCCATTGTGGAGCGCAGGCTCCGGACGCGCAGGCTCAGCGGCCATGGCTCACGGGCCCAGCCACTCCACGGCATGTGGGATCTTCCCGGACCGGGGCACGACCCCGTGTCGCCTGCATCGGCAGGCAGACTCTCAACCACTGCGCCACCAGGGAAGCCCTATATCTACTTTTTAAGGTAATTTCAAGTCTTATCCTTTAAGAAATTATTTGGCACCATTTTCCTAGAAACTGTGAACAAAGAGTAACTGAGTATTGGCAGAATTATATCATGTTCAATTCCCTTACAAAATATTTGGTAAACTATAAAACAGTATGCACTTACGACAGTTATAATTATTACCTAATAGTGTAGAGTTTCAGTAGTCTTTTATTTACTTATGTATTATTTTTAATTTTATTGAAATATAGTTAATGTAAAATATTATGTTAACTTCAGGTGAACTATATAGTGACTTGACATTTATATACATTATGTAATGATCACCACGATAAGTCTAGAAACCATCTGCCTCCATACAAAGTTATTACAGTATGAGTCACCATATCCCTTATGCTATATATTACATCCTGAGCCTTGTTTATTTTGTAACTGAAAATTTGTACCTCTTAATCCTCTTCACCTATTTTGCCTGACCCC
>NW_006781931.1:362101-365926 GCF_000442215.2 Lipotes vexillifer | reverse complement strand
CCAGTGGCAGGGTGACTATACATGGTTTGTTCTCTGTATGATTACCTGTGTCAAGGGAGGTAGCCTGAGTGGCAGGGTGACTATACATGGTTTCCTCTTCTTTCCTAGTCCTATTTAAGACACAGAAAGTCCAGTGAAACTCACCAAAACGTTTGACCATAAATGGATTCTAAAATAAGAAAAAAATAAGAAAACATGCATTTGAAAGATAAATCACAATATTAAATTATTTCAATTTAAAAAAAATGGTGATTTGAAATAGCGTAAATCATTTCCTGCATCCTCAGGCATGCCCACATCTTTCATATTTTTGCAGCTGCCTTCTGTTATGGATTGTTGTTTTAATGTAAATGTTCCTTTTTGCCTGGTGAAATTTCTTTGGGTATTCTTTCTGATAACATTGTCATTTATCATAAAAAAGAAAAGTTCTTTGGGAGCTGAAAGGGCAGTTAGAAAATATAACTCTTCTCTACCATTGTTCCTTCCCTCCACCCTCTAATGCACAAAGATTCAGAAAAGATTTGTGGTCCTAAACAAGTGTTTAAATATTATGTGCAGTTTGTTTAGTCATTAGTCACTTGGGATGCTTGTTAAAGGCACTTATTTTTGGATTCCTCTCCAATCTACCAATCAGGAATAGTTGGTTTGGGTCTGGGAATATGCATTTTAACAAATGTGACAGGTAATGCTGATGTCCACTCAAGTTTGAGAACCACTGTTCCAAATGACAGGACTAATCATGCCAGACTGGGAAAGTGAGAACTCCTGGTGACACACTGTCACACAGAATAGCTGAGAGGCAGAGAATAGGTCTTTAACATGTATATTTGAAAAATCAGCTGTTTCCAAGCTGAAATTGACATAGAGAAGAGAAAATCACATAAGGGATGCTTATCAAATTTGTAGACAACTCAATAGAAAGAAGGTTTAACATGATAGACTTTGGCATTAAAACTCAAAAGGGTCTTGACAGGCTGTGAAATAGGATTGAAATTAAGATGTTGAAATGTAACAGGGATAAATGTAAAATCCTTTATTTGGGTTGACAAAAAAGTTCACTGCGTAAGGTCAAGATGGAAGAAAGCAACTTAGTAAGAATTCACCAATGAGGGTCCAGGAGATTTTGTTGACTGTCTCCATGATAGAAGCCACCAGAGTGAAGAGGCTGCTAACAGAGCCAATATAGTATGAGGCAGAAATAGTAGAAAGAAAAGTGCAGAGACACAGTCTTGAGTTTCTCTGTGCTGGTCAGGGTGTGCTTCTTCCTGGATGAAGCATTCTAAGGAGAATATTGACGAACCGGAGCTCAGCCAGAGGAAGCAGCCAGGATGAGAGTGTCTCATAATCATGCTAAATGAGGGATGACTGAGATGTAACTCAGAAAAGGCAGGTTTTTCAAATATTTAAAGGTACCTACCATTTATAATAGGGAACAAAGAACAGATGAGACAGTGATTTTCAGGAAGCTAAGGCTGGGGTGTAGAAGGACTGAGCGGGACCAAATCGAGCAGAGGGCTTTAGGAGAATGAGGGCTGAAAAAAGGAGATTTGATTTAGTATGTAGAACATCAGTTCAGTTGAATGGTAGATGCAGAAGATTGATTAGAGATTAGCAAGGAGCGGGGCGGTGAATACATGCAGGCCATCTTTGTAGACAACAAATTCTAGAATTTTGGTGGAGAAGAAAGGGGAAGAAATTGGATGAGTTTCTGGAAAAGACACTAGACTGAATTGTAATTTTGTTTTAAGGATAAGGCAGTCATGTGGGTATTTGATAGGGTGACCAGATCTAGGTTTGCAGATTTAGGTCTCTTGTCCCAGCATAATACTGATATACTGTCTGCTTTCACTCTCAAGAGTATGCTGGTGTGGATGATAAATATCATGGTGTTGAGGTATTTGAAGGCTGAGGGAGGTGAACCAGTGGAGAGAGCCTGAGACTGGAAATTTGGTAGTGAACATACATAATGAGGGAGTAAGTCCTGCCAGGTCCTGGCTGGGCAGCAACAGGCCTGGGCTAGCCAAGGAGAAGGGCTGGGAATTCGGTTGGATAGGGGAGCTCGGGCAGGTGCTGTGAATACAAAGGCTGGAGGCCAACTCTGGAACTCGGCTGGAACCACAGGGCTCTGGCCTTGTGTCTGGCAGTGACGAAGCCTTCTGCATTTTAATAGAGGATTCTCGGGAAGAGAAGGCTTCAGGGCTCCAACGGATGCAGGTGAAGAGTATCATCTGGGTCTCCTCTCACCAGACCATTCTAAGGTCAAATTCAAAGTCCATTAGTTTTCAAAGGCGTGCTGACAGAAGATCTCTTCTGCTGCGGTTTCTCTCCTCTGAGTGGAATGGAAAACGTCTTGCTTCATTAGCAGTTGGCAAAAAGTAGAAACCTATTAAACCAGGGTGAGCTGTGTAAGTCTAACCCTAGAAACTGTGATAAATATACCATCAAAGAGGGCTGCAGACATTGGTACTTTTCTGTGAATGCACATTTAATAGGACCGTGGATTTGCATGTCCTGCAATATCCCCACTTACAACAGGCAGACTTAATGCCCTGGGCTTTTCAAATGTAAGGGAACCCTGGACTGCCAGCCATTATTTTAGCTGTTCTTTTGTTAGCCTCTTTGGGGCTATGTTTCTTTTCCAACATGAAGGATAGATGTGATATTATATCCTCATCTGAGGTTAAGAGCACAGGCATTGCAGTCAGGGAAATCGGTTGGAAGCTCATTTCCATTACTTACCATTTGTTGTTTGCCTTTGGGCAAATAACTTCTCGTATCTGAGCCTAAGTTTTCTCATATGTGGAATGGGGATGATGACAGTACTTATTTCCTAAGTTTGTTGTGGGGATTAAATGAGGTAATGAATGTTAAGTGATTATATAATGTTAATACTGCCTATTTTTATTGTTTTTCTTATTGCTGCCCTGTGGTGAGATGTTTGAGGGAAGCTCAAGCAGAGTAAGGGAGTGCTTCCCTTTTTTAGGTCTCTTCATCAAACATTTACTGAGTACTACATATGTATGTTAAGGACTTTGCTGTTCAAGAAAGTTAATGATCAATAGTTTTGCCCTGTGCTAGTCTGGTGGGTACTGTCTGTGCCCTTTGAGTGAACCGCAGTTGATGCCCCTCCTGACATGACTGTGGATTTTTTGAATATTTAATAACAATAATTGTAACAACAACAATAATAATACATATCACCTTAAAGGTGTATAGAGCAGAGACCTGGGCCAGGCCACTAGTGATCTCCCTGAGTGTTACAACTCATGTGAAGAGTGCTTTATAATTAACAACTGTCTTCAAACCAAAGTGTGTGTGTGTGTGTGTGTGTGTGTGTGTGTGTGTGTGTGTGTGTAAAGGTTATTTCCTCATTGTAGTAGCCACATTGCTATGAGCAGAGCAGATATTATTTTCCCCATACTTCTGGTTGAACTCACTAGGTTGGTATAACTGCTTTTGAAAAAGAATATGGATTGAGCAGCTGTTAATGAGAATATGCAAGATTACACTATGTTGTGTAGTCTTTTGGGATTTTTTTCTGAGAGAGTTAAGAGTTCAAATATGGAGGCAAATTTAATCTATGCTGCATGACAGGATTGCAGATTAGCTAAAAATGATTAAGCCCTTTGACTTCGGAAGTAGCAATTTTTTACCATTTCACTGTACTCCTCTTAGGATTAGAAGTGATGCATTGGCTGTTAACCAGCACTGACAGCTTTAGAAAAGACTGCCTTTTCTTTCCTTCTGTCCTTTCTCCCTCCCTCCCTCCCCTCCCTCCTTCCCTGCCTCCCTCTCTTCCCTCCTTCCTTCCTTCCATTTCTCTTT
>NW_006781931.1:352856-362049 GCF_000442215.2 Lipotes vexillifer | reverse complement strand
TCTTTCCCTCCTTCCTCAAACATGTATTTGGCATCTATTGTGAATAGTTAAGGTTTGGAACGTACAGATCAAGGCGTTTTAAAAATATACTTTAATTACAAATATTTCTGCATATAGCCATGTACCTTTTCAGCTGGCCTGATTTCTTTTTCTCCATGGGCTTAGTTTGTGGGTCTGGAGCCAATTTACATAACTGATTAAAACAAGCCTAGATAGTTTGTGACCCATTTTTATTAGATATTTTTCTCATCCTCATCTCCTACCATGGCAATTAAGATAGTTTACACTAGCCTGGCTAATGATTTTCAGATTTGAATCTCGGAACTGTAGGCATGAGATTTTTAGAAACACTGAGTCTGAGTTGTCTCATCTGTGAAATGACCATATTAACATTTTACTGAAATATGTGACTTGAAATGTACTTTGTAATTCTTGGTTGATGGCTTTTTAAGGCCAAAATTTAGCCTATGTAATTCTAAAAAGCAAAGTATAACTAACTTGATAATAGAGATTTCTAGGCCATCACTGATATTCCCTTATTAATGACATTGCAGGTAGTGATGTCAGTAGGAATAGATGGAAAAAGACTCGTATCTATAATGGCATCGTAATTAACATGTCACTAGTGGTCCTTTGGCGTTATGGTTTGAGGAAATAATGAAAATGTCATTTCAAGTTATTCTATCATTTATTAAGAAGAAGTAAATGAAGTCCTCAAAATACAGGTTAAGATCAATAGGTGTTCTTTGAGCCATTAGCTGCAGGATCATTTAACTTCAGTTTGGTGCAGAAACCACCCTCTTTCCTATTCCTGCTACACACTGTTCCATGTGCACGTTGTGTGTCTGCATGATAGTGTGGCCTAAGAAACAAGGCAGGGCTGGAGTCACTCACAGTAGGGGTGGAATCTATAGGGTGATTTACTTATAAATTGTGCAACACACTTAACTGTTCTGAGTCTGCTATCTAAAACGTAGACATGAAAGTAATGATACATTTCTCAGGGTGTTTGTAAGGATTAAATGCATCAATGCATGGAAGTACGTGGCACCCAAAATTGGTAACACGTATTGAGTACCTCCTCCATGCTTTCTATATATGTTATTTTTATTCTTCACTTAACTCTGCTGTATGAATACTTTATATCCACTTTGCAGATGAGGACTCAGGGAGGCCAAGTGACCTGGGAATGTTCCATAGGTAGTAAACCACTAAGGTGGGTTTCCACCTGGAGCGTCTGCACTCTCCATGGCCTGGGCTTTGTTGTGCTACCTCCCACTTTTGGCAGGTCCTCAACAGACCACAGCTCTTCTGCTCCCTCCACAAGGGTTTTTGACTGAGAGTCTGAAAGAAATAATTTCTTCTTATTAAGTTTGTGTCAATATGACTTTCAGTTAAAATAAAAATGTACAACCTTCTATGCTGGCACTCTCTGAATTCAAGCTGGGGATCCTGTGTGCTATCAGTTACTTACTCCCAATGGCAGAGCTCAGAATTGAAGGTCTTGATACTGCCTTAAATATTCCTTGTCTTCTTAAGAAAACTTTCTATTTTGACATAATTCAAACTTACAGAAAATTTGCAAGAATAGTATTTTTTTAGTTTAATAACTTTTCATTTTCTTTTATTCTTTCTTTCTTCCTTCCTTCCTTTCTTTCTTTCTTTTCTTTTCTTTTTTTCTCCCTTTTCTTCTGAGCCGTATGGCTGACAGGGTCTTGGTACTCTGGCCAGATGTCAGGCCTATGCCTCTGAGATGGGAGAGCCAAGTTCAGGACACTGGTCCACCAGAGACCTCCCGGCTCCACGTAATATCAAATGACAAAAGCTCCCAGAGATCTGCCTCTCAACACTAAGACCCATCTCCACTCAACAACCAGCAAGCTACAGTGCTGGACACCCTATGCCAAACAATTAGCAAGGCAGGAACACAATACCACCCATTAGCAGAGAGGCTACCTAAATCATAATAAGGTCACAGACACCCCAAAACACACCACGGGACGCAGTCCTGCCCACAAGAAAGACAAGATCCAGGCTCATCCACCAGAACACAGGCACCAGTCCCCTCCACATGAAGCCTACACAACCCACTGAACCAACTTTAGCCACTGGGGGCAGACACCAAAAACAGTAGGAACTATGAACCTGCAGCCTGTGAAAAAGAGACCCCAAACACAGTAAGTTAAGCAAAATGAGAAGACAGAGAAACACACAGCAGACGAAGGAGCAAGGTAAAAACCCACCAGACGAAACAAATGAAGAGGAAATAGGCAGTCTACCTGAGAAAGAATTCAGAATAATGATAGTAAAGATGATCCAAAATCTTGGAAATAGAATGGAGAAAATACAAGAAACGTTTAACAAGGACCTAGAAGAACTAAAGAGCATACAAACACTGATGAGCAACACAATAAATGAAATTTAAAATTCTCTAGAAGGAATCAATAGCCGAATAAATGAGGCAGAAGAACAGATAAATGACTTGGAACATAAAGTAGTGGAAATAACTACTGCAGAGCAGAATAAAGAAAAAAGAATGGAAAGAATTTAGGACAGTCTCAGAGACCTCTGGGACAACATTAAAAGCACCAACTTTCAAATATAGGGGTCCCAGAAGAAGAAGAGAAAAAGAAAGGGACTGAGAAAATATTTGAGGGGATTATAATTGAAAACTTCCCTAATATGGGAAAGGAAATAGTCAATCAAGTCCAGGAAGTACAGAGAGTCCCATACAGGATATATCCAAGGAGAAACATGCCAAGACACATATTAATCAAGCTATCAAAAATTAAATACAAAGAAAAAATATTAAAAGCAGCAAGGGAAAAACAACAAATAACATACAAGGGAATCCCCATAAGGTTAACAGCTGATCTTTCAGCAGAAACTCTGCAAGCCAGAAGGGAATGGCAGGACATATTTAAAGTGATGAAAGCAAAAAACCTACAACCAAGATTACTATACCCAGCAAGGATCTCATTCAAATTTGATGGAGAAATTAAAACCTTTACAGACAAGCAAAAGCTAAGAGAATTCAGCACCACAAAACCAGCTTTACAACAAATGCTAAAGGAACTTCTCTAGGCAGGAAACACAAGAGAAGGAAAAGATCTACAATAACAAACCCAAAACAATTAAGAAAATAGTAATAGGAACATACATATTGATAATTACTTCACATGTAAATGGATTAAATGCTCCAACCAAAAGACATAGACTGTCTGAATGGATACAAAAAGAAGACCCATATATATGCTGTCTACAAGAGACCCACTTCAGAACGAGGGGCACACACAGACTGAAAGTGATAGGATGGAAAAAGATATTCCATGCAAATGGAAATCAAAAGAGAGATGGAGTAGCAATTCTCATATCAGACAAAATAGACTTTAAAATAAAGACTATTACAAGAGACAAAGAAGGACACTACATAATGATCAAGAGATCAATCCAAGAGGAAGATATAACAATTGTAAATATTTAAGTCCCCAACATAGGAGTACCTCAATACATAAGGCAAATGCTCTCAGCCATAAAAGGGGAAATCGACAGTCACACAATCATAGTAGGGGATTTTAATACCCCACTTTCACCAATGGACAGATCATCCAAAATGAGAATAAATAAGGAAACACAAGCTTTAAATGATACATTAAACAAGATGGACTTAATTGATATTTATAAGACATTCCATCCAAAAACAACAGAATACACGTTTTTCTCAAGTGCTCATGGAACATTCTCCAGGATATATCATATCTTGGGTCACAAATCAAGACTTGGTAAACTTAAGAAAATTGAAATCGTATCAAGGATCTTTTCCAAACATAATCCTATTTCCTTCAATTCAAGGAAAAAATCTGAAAAAAATACAAACACATGGAGGCTAAACAATACACTACTAAATAACCAAGAGATCACTGAAGAAATCAAAGAGGAAATAAAAAAAATACCTAGAAACAAATGAAAATGAAAACACGATGACACAAAACCTATGGGATGCATCAAAAGCAGTTCTAAGAGGCAAGTTTATAGCAATACAATCCTACCTCAGGAAACAAGAATCATCTCAAATAAACAACCTAACCTTACACCTAAAGCAATTACAGAAAGAAGAACAAAAACACCCTAAAGTTTGCAGAAGGAAAGAAATCATAAAGATCAGATCAGAAATAAATGAAAAAGAAATGAAGGAAACAATAACAAAGATCAATAAAACTAAAAGCTGGTTAATTGAGAAGATAAACAAAATTGATATACCATTAGCCAGACTCATCAAGAAAAAAAGGGAGAAGACTCAAATCTATAAAATTTGAAATAAAAAAGGAAAAGTAACAAGTGACCCTGCAGAAATACAAAGGATCATGAGAGATTACTACAATCAACTATATCCCAATAAAATGGACAACCTGGAAGAAATGGACAAATTCTTAGAAAAGCACAACCTTCTGAGACTGAACCAGGAAGAAATAGAAAATATGAACAGACCAATCACAAGCACTGAAATTGAGACTGTGATTAAAAATCTTCCAACAAACAAAAGCCCAGGACCAGATGGCTTCACAGCCAAATTCTATCAAACATTTAGAGAAGGGCTAACACCTATCCTTCTTAAACTCCTCCAAAATAGAACAGAGGGAGGAACACTCCCACACTCATTCTAAGAGGCAACCATGACTCTGATACCAAAACCAGACAAAGATGTCACAAAGAAAGAAAACTACAGGTCAATATAACGGATGAACATAGATGCAAAAATCCTCATCAAAATACTAGAAAACAGAATCCAACACATTAAAAGGATCATACACACGATCAGGTGGGGTTTATCCGAGGAATGCAAGGATCCTTCAATATACGTAAATCAATCACTGTGATGCACCATATTAACAAATTGAAGAATAAAAACCATATGATCATCTCAATAGATGCAGAAAAAGCTTTCTACAAATACACCCATTTATGATAAAAACTCTCTAGAAAGTAAACATAGAGGCAACTTACCTCAACATAATAAAGCCCATATATGACAAACCCAAAGCCAACATTGTTCTCAATGGTGAAAAACTGAAATCATTTCCTCTAAGATCAGGAACAAGTCAAGGTTGCCCACTCTCAGCACTATCATTTAACAGTTTTGGAAGTTTTAGCCACAGCAATCAGAGAAGAAAAAGAAATAAAAGGAATCCAAATTGGAAAAGAAGAAGTAAAAGTGTCACTGTTTGCAGATGACATGATACTATACATAGAGAATCCTAAGGATGCTACCAGAAAACTCCTAGAGCTAATCAATGAATTTGGTAAAGTAGCAGGATACAAAATTAATGCACAGAAATCTCTTGCACTCCTATATGCTAATGATGAAATATCTGAAAGAGAATTTAAGGAAACACTCCCATTTACCATTGTAACAAAAAGAATAAAATACCTAGGAATAAACCTATCTAAGGAGACAAAAGACCTGTATGCAGAAAACTATAAGACACTGATGAAAGAAATTAAAGATGATACAAACAGATGGAGAGGTATGCCATGTTCTTGGATTGTAAGAATCAACATTGTGAAAATGACTATACTACCCAAAGCAATCTACAGATTCAGTTCAATCCCTATCAAACTACCAATGATATTTTTCACAGAACTAGAACAAAAAATTTCACAATTTGTATGGAAACACAAAAGACCCCGAATAGCCAAAGCAATCTTGAGAAAGAAAAACAGAGCTGGAGGAATCAGGCTCCCTGACTTCAGACTATACTACAAAGCTACAGTAATCAAGACAGTATGGTATCGGCACAAAAACAGAAATATAGATCAAAGGAACAGGATAGAAAGCCCAGAGATAAACCCAGGCACATATGGTCAACTTATCTTTGATAAAGGAGGTAAGAATATACAATGGAGAAAAGACAACCTCTTCAATAAGAGGTGTTGGGAAAATGGGACAGCTACATGTAAAACAATGAAATTAGAACACTTCCTAACACCATACACAAAAATAAACTCAAAATGGATTAAAGACCTAAATGTAATGCCAGGCACCATAAAACTCTAAGAGGAAAACAGGCAGAACACTTTATGACATAAATCACAGCAAGATCCTTTTTGACCCACATCCTAGAGAAATGGAAATAAAAACAAAAATAAACAAATGGGACCTAGTGAAACTTGAAACCTTTTGCACAGCAAAGGAAACCATAAACAAGGCAAAAAGAAAGCCCTCAGAATGGGAAAAAATATTTTCAAATGAAGCAATGGACAAAGGATTAATCTCCAAACTATAAAAGCAGCTCATGAAGTTCAATATCAAAAATACAAAAAATCCAATCCAAAAATAGGTAGAAGACCTAAATAGACATTTCTCCAAAGAAGATATACAGATTGCCAACAAACATATGAAAGGATGCTAACATCACTAATCATTAGAGAAATGCAAATCAAAACTACAATGAGGTATCACCACATACCAGTCAGAATGGCTATCATCAAAAAAACTACATCAGAAATGCTGGATGGGGTGTGGAGAAAAGGGAACCCTCTTGCACTGTTGGTGGGAATGTAAACTGATACAACCTCTATGTGGAGGTTCATTAAAAAACTAAAAATAGAAGTACCATACGACCCAGCAATCCCACTACTGGGCATATACCCTGAGAAAACCATAATTGAAAAAGAGTCATGCACCACAATGTTCATTGCAGTTCTATTTACAATAGCCAGGACATGGAAGCAACCTAAGTGTCCATCGACAGATGAAAGGATAAAGATGTGGCATATATATATGATGGAATATTACTCAGCCATAAAATGAAATGAAATTGAGTTATTATAGTGAGGTGGATGGACCTAGAGTCTGTCATACAGAGTGAAGTTAGTCCGAAAGAGAAAAATAAATACCGTATGCTAACACATATATAGAATCCAAAAAAAAAAAAAATGTCTGAAGAACCTAGGTGTAGGACAGGAATAAAGATGCAGATGTAGTGAATGGACCTGAGGGTACGGGGAGTGGGAAGGGTAAGCTGGGATGAAGTGAGGGAGTGGCATGGACATATATACACTACCAAATGTAAAATAGATAGCTAGTGGGAAGCAGTCGCATAGAACAGGGAGATCAGCTTGGTGCTTTGTGACCACCTAGAGGGGTGGGATAGGGAGGGTTGGAGGGTAATGCAAGAGGGAGGAGATATGGGGATATATGTATATGTATAGCTGATTCACTTTGTTATCAAGCAGAAACTACCGCACCATTGTAAAGCAATTATACTCCAATAAAGATGTTAAAAAAAAAAAAAAAGCTAAGAGTGGAATTGCTGGATTGTATGGTAGTTCTATTTTTAATTTTTTGAGGAACCTCCGTACTGTTTTTCATAGAGGTTGCACCAGTTTAAATTCCCTCCAACAGTGTATGAGGGTTCCCTTTTGTCCACATCCTTGCCAACACTTGTTATTTCTTGTTTTTTTGATGATAGCCGTTGTGACAGGTGTGAGGTGATATCTCTTTGCAGTTTTACTTGGCATTTCTCTGTTGATTAGAGATGTTGAACACTTTTTCATGTTTGTTGGTCATCTATATGTGTTCTTTGGAGAAAAGGCATAAATCTTGAGTCCAATTTGTTGAGTTTTGAAAAATGCATATGCCATGTACCCTACATTCCTATGAAGACATAGATGTTTTCTATTATTCTAGAACATTCTCTCATTCCTCTTTCTAACCAATCTCTCCCAGAATAAACTAATTTTCAGTTTTGTTTTGCTATAGCTTGCCTTATAAATGGAATTATAGATTATGCCTTCTTTTTTGTATTCCAGTTTAAATTCCTCTAGATTTTTAGTTCTTTTAGCATTTTTATATTGTGGATCTGCATATTATTCTTAAATTTTAATGCTCACCTTCATATTTAAAGGAAGCCCTGACCCTATTTAGCAGGATTGCTAAAGCAATTACCCTGAGATGAGATTGTGGCTATAGAAGGTTGAAATCCTACTGATCTTAAACTAAAAACTCTTTGATGGCTTGGAATTAATTTTTATGAGACCCAGTATAAAACTGGTTGTATAAATGATCTGGTAATGGTACTATTGTGCTGTTGATCATCACTCAGTTTCCTCAAAATCCACATCAATTAATCAGGTGTACATTCACTTATTCTGGCATTCATTCATTCATTTAGAAATGTTTATTGAGTATACTTCAGATCCTTCTCTGTCAGAGATCTAGCTGTGAACAAGGTAGGTAATGTTGCTATTCTGTCAGAGCTTCATATATTTTATTTCCACTGCCACTTATTTGTGTGTGTGTGTGTGTGTGTGTGTGTGTGTGTGTGTGTGTGTGTGTAGATCCAAGTTTCAGTCTGATATTGTTATGGACTGTATCTTTGTATCCCCCCACCCCCACCCAAATTCATATGTTAAAGTCCTAACCCTAGTGTGATGGTATTTGAAAACAGGGCCTCTGAGAAGTGATTAGGTCCTGAGGGCAGGGCCCTGGTCTGATGAGATTAGTGCCTTTTTAAGAAGAGACCCTGAGAGCTTGCTTGCCATCTTTCTGCCATGTGGGGATATAGCAAGAAGGTGGCCATTTCCAAGCCAGGAAGAAAGCCTTTTCTAGACTCTGGCCATGCTGGCACTCTGAACATGGACTTCTACCTGGCAGAGCTGTGAGAAAATTGTTGTTTAAGCCACTCAGTTTATAATATTTTATTATGGCAGCCCCAGCAGACTAAGACAGATACAGATACCATATTCCTTCCACGTGAAGAATTGCCTTTAACATTTTTAGAGTAGGTACACAGGCAATGGTTTCTTTCAGGTTTTATTTATTTGAGAAAGTTTTTATTTCGCCTTCATTATTGAAAGATTCTTTTGTTAGGAATAGAATACTGGTTGACAGTTTTTGCTTCTAGCACTTTAAAGGTGTCATTCTCTTGTCTTCTGGTTTGCAGAGGTTCTGATGAGAAGTTGACTGTAACTTCATCTTCGTTCTTTTATATATAATGTGTCTTTTTTCTCTGGCTATTTTCAACAATTTTTTTTTTTCTTTTCAGCAGCTTGAATACGTTACACCTCTGAGTAATGCCTAAAGGAAATAGATGTCTTATCTTCCATATATATATATATATATGTATATATATATATATATGTGTGTGTATATATATATATATATATATATACATATATATATATATATATG
>NW_006781931.1:322088-352673 GCF_000442215.2 Lipotes vexillifer | reverse complement strand
ATATACACACACATATATATATATATATACATATATATATATATATATTTTTTTTTTTGCAGTATGCGGGCCTCTCACTGTTGTGGCCTCTCCCATTGTGAAGCACAGGCTCTGGATGCGCAGGCTCAGCGGCCATGGCTCACGGGCCCAGCCGCTCGGTGGCATGTGGGATCTTCCCGGACCGGGGCACAAACCCGTGTCCCCTGCATTGTCAGGCGGACTCTCAACCACTGTGCCGCCAGGGAAGCCCTTCCTTATATTTAGCAAGAGTGTTTTACCAAGAAGTCCCTCTGCTGTGTGACTCATGTTGAAGCCTTTATGGCAGATAGATAACATGCTGTACTTTCTTGACCTCCAAGCTCTCTCTTCTTTGGCCTAGACATGTTTTAGACTAAATCCATTCTCTCTCCTATGAAATGATTTCAAAATGCTTCATCATTCATTATCTTCCTTTAAATATACTCTCTTTACTTCTAAATATCAGTCCCATTATTTAAGCAGGATGTTTTTTTGTTTTCTTGTTTGTTTGTTTGTTTTGTGTGTGTGCATTGTCAAGAAAATCCCTTCAAGTCTTTCCTCTATTAGTATGATTGATTTCTTCAACTCACATGATTAATTTAATTAGGTTGCTCTCCTTTTTTAATGGGTGACTCTAAAGGTGTGAAAAGGAAGGCAGGTAAGAGCCATACTCAGAAGGACCCCATGCTTGGTTTTATGCTCTGCTGTTGCTATCTTGAAATTCTTAATAACGTTTGAACAAAGGACCATACACTTTCCTTTTGCAGGGGTTGCCCTGACAGTTATGTACTGGGTCCTGGATTTGGGATTAACGTCTCAGTTGGAAATTTGGCTAGCCAGAAGGTGGTATAAGGATATTAGGTGCCTTGAGCAGAGAGGAAATAGAATACAAGGATGCAAAGCCATCTCTGAGGCAGCAATTGCAAAATAATGTTCTGCGGGGCATTCCATTTATGTGTTATGTGTGAAAAGGCATTAGTAGTCAAATTTCAGAAATTAAGGAAGGTTAAATAGATTTCCTTAGAACAGAATTTTTAACATTTAATTTGGGGAGCTGTATTATGACCAACCCAAATGGGATGTGATCTGCAGCATTTCCAAAGCTCATTTAACTGTGGCTAATGGTCTGGAGGAACCAGTGTTCTTTGGGTCCCAGTTTTGGAACACAGTTTGACAAATGGGGACAATAGTTACATGCTTGCAGAGTAAGGAGACCTGTTCCCATCAGTAGCTTTTGGAACTAGGCTTATGAATTATTTAGTAGAAGAAATAGAAATGTTCATTGCTCTCTACTGATAAACCAAAGACATTATTATGTGTATGAGTCTGGGGTTGCCTTTATCCCTATCTCTAACTCCCAAATACTTCCTGGGTCATGTCTTTCCTTTCTTCTTTAAGGCTGCTCTCTTCACCTTACATCTTAGTCAATTTTTACCTTGATGAAAGATGACTGTTAATTATATATGTGAATCTGCAATGTGCATGTCTCCACTGGGAATTTTAGAGGGATTTTCTCTAGGGGAAATTAAAAAAACGAGGAGACTTGGCCTCTGTACTGTAAATGCACAAAACATTTACTACTAAATGAATAAAAGCAGTGATCGGAGTCTGAGTCCTTTCCTCTTTGGGGATCCCTATGTGCAGCATGCTCTGCATATCCCATTATCCAAGCCCTAGCTGGGAGCCATAGAAGTAGCACCATAAGTGATCCCATATTACCCTCTAATGTAGCCATCAGCCTTACTCTATAAATCAGCTGGAAAATGAGCCTGCATTTAAGGAGCTTGTGCTTAACTCACAGGAGACCACTAAGAAGTGTGTTAGTAAGAAGTGTGTTAGTAAGGAGTTAGTAACTGGGGAACACACACTAGGAGTTGTTTGGAAGTTGGCACAAGTTAGTGGGTAGATTGCCAGTGAGTTTTTATTATGTGCCCATTGCTTGCAGAACATATTTAATATCTAATAATGGCAGGTTTTGAGCCATGCCTCTAAATTCTGGCTCAATCACATATAAAAATTTTTAAAATTAGATAAAAATATCTTTCTAAGATTCTGATTAAGTAGGTATAGTTTGGGACCAAGAACCTTAATCTTCAACAAATTTTTCCAGTGATTCTGACGCAGGAGGTCAAGAACTACTAAATGTTGAAAAATGCTGATGTAGGCAATAAACTTTAAGCAAAAATCATTAAAAACACACTTCAAAGTCATAGTGTCTGACATGAAAAACAGCAGATGTTAATGAAATATGAAGAAAATCTTTGCAGTCTGATTTTTCTTTTTCTTCTCCTTAGAGAATATTTTTGGTGATAAAATTATCTACCACACTTTTTTTTGGGATTAAGATATTGTGCTAGGGGCTTCCCTGGTGGCGCAGTGCTTGAGAGTCCGCCTGCCAATGCAGGGGACACGGGGTTGTGCCCCGGTCCGGGAGGATCCCACATGCCACAGAGCGGCTGGGCCCGTGAGCCATGGCCACTGACCCTGCGCATCCAGGGCCTGTGCTCCGCAGCGGGAGAGGCCACGGCAGTGGGAGGCCCACTTACCGCAAAAAAAAAAAAAAAAAAGGTATTGTGCTAATATTCTTATTTCATGATAGGTATGACTTTTAAAAACTTTTAATTCTGTTTTTGGAGGGAAATACTTATACAATAGACAATACTATAAATGCTCTATGAGGCTCCGATTATAATTTAAAAAACTGTATGTATGTATGTGTGTCTATGATTTAAAACATTTTTTCCCTTCATGGAATGTTCAGCAAATGCTGTGAATTTTTTCTCACCAGCAAGTTTTTACAATTCAGTTTTGCATTATCCCAAACAAATTTTCCAATATTTTATTATGAAAACAACTAATTTTACAATGAACACTCATATACCCACTGCCTAGATTCTACCATTAACATTTTATTCTATTTGTTTCAAAACATATCTTTTAATTATTTGTCCTTCTCTCATCCTTTAATCCATCTTAATTTTTGACACATTCCAAAGTCAACTGCAGACATCAGCATAGAGTCTGCAGTATTTATTTACAGTTTTTTTTCTTTTGCTGTAAAATATACATACAAAGAAATGCACATATCTTAATTGTATATTTATTGAGTTTTGACAAGTGCAAACCTCTATGTGATGCAAATTCCTATCAAGATATAGAACATTATCACCATATCATGCCCTTTCCCAGGCAACCCCTACCTTTTGCTTATTCCAGGATTTTATATAAATAGAATCATGTAGTATGTACTCTTCTTCTTTCAATTAGCATAATGTTTTGAGACTTGTCCATACTGTTGTATGTATTAGTAATTAGTTCCTTTTTATTGCTGAATTGTGTTCCATTTATGATTATACCACAGTTTATCTGTTTTCCTATAGATGGATATCTGGGCCATTTCCAGTTTCTGGCAATTATGGATAAAACTGCTATGTAAATTCTTGTTCAAGTTTTCTTTTAGCATATGCTTTGCTCCTCTTGTGTAAAAACCTAAGAGTAGAATTGCTGGCTCATAGTGTATGAGAGTTTTGTTTACTCCACTTCCTTTCCAACATTAGATGTTGTCAACTTTAGAAACGTTAATAATTTGGGTGGGTGTGTAGAATACTTCATTATGATTTTAATTTGCATTTCTCTGATGACCAGTGCACACTTTTTCATGCACTTATTGATAATTTATATATCTTCTCTTTTGAAGTGTCTGTCAAAATCTATTGCTTATTTTTTATTGGGTCTTTTTTCTTCTTTTGGAAATTAGTGACTCTTTTAATAATTATGCTGTGGGTCTCGTGGGCTATCACTGGGTGAATGATATTTCTACATACAAATTAGTTTTTATCCTGTGGCTTGTTTCACTTTTTAATGTAAAACAAGAACACTACTGAAATATTTTATTATCCACTAATTATAAATCTGAATTCAACATTTTTCTATTTAATGTCTATTATTTAATCTCTACATTTCCATTATATCCAAATTTTTAAAAAAATTGAAATATAATTGATTTACAATGTTGTGTTAGTTTCAGGTATACAGCAAAGTGATTCAGTTATACATATAAATATATATTATTTTTCAGATTCTTTTCTATTATTGGTTATTACAAGATATTGAATATAGTTCCCTGTGCTATATAGTAGGTCCGTGTTGTTAATCTATTTTATATATAGTAGTGTGTATCTTTTAATCCCAACCTCCTAATTTATCCCTCCTCCCCCACCATTTCCCCTTTGGTAACCATAAGTTTGTTTTCAGTGTCTGTGACTCTATTTCTGTTTTGTAAATAAGTTCATTTGTATCATTTTCTTAGATTCCTCATATAAGTGATATCATATGATGTTTGTCTTTCTCTTTCTGATTTACTTCACTTAGTATGATAATCTTTATGTCCATCCATGTTGCTGAAAATGGCATTATATATGTTTTCTAAGGCTAATATTCCATTGTATATATGTACCACATCTTCTTTATCCATTCATCTGTCGATGGACATTTAGGTTGCTTCCATGTCCTGGCTATTGTAAATAGTGCTGTATGAACATTGGGGTGCATGTATCTTTTGAAGTTAGAGTTTTCCACTTTTCTGGATATATGCCCAGGAGTGGGATTGATCGTACCTCTATTTTTAGCTTTTTAAGGAACCCCCATACTATTCTCCATAGTGACTGTACTAATTTACATTCCCACCAACAGTGTAAGAGGGTTCCCTTTTCTCCATACCCTCTCCAGCATTTATTATTTGTAGACTTTTTGATGATGGCCATTCTGACTGATGTGAGGTGATACCTCACTGCAGTTTTGATTTGCATTTCTCTAATAACTAGAGATGTTGAGCATCTTTTCATCTGCCTGTTGGCTATCTGTATGTCTTTTTTGGAGAAATGTCTATTTAGATCTTCTGCTATTGGGTCCTTTTTTTACTATTATTTAGTTTCAGGAGTTATTTACATATCCCGCATATCAGTACTTTGTCAAATATATGTTTTGCAAACATTTTCTCCAAGTCTTTGGCTTATCTATTCAGTACAATTTTTAAAACTTACATATGATATAAGAAAATTAAAAAATAGAGAGATAAAGTTCAGGCAAAAGCATGCTGATTGGTGGCTGGTGGGACATGAGGTTGATATTCATAAGAAGAGGTGATCACTGAAGCAGGAAGTAGGAAGATTGTAACTGGGAAACAGAACTAAAACTTTAGAGGGCTTCCTATATGTCACTTAATATACATATCTGATTTAAATTTCTCAACATCTCTATGAAGTAGGTCATATTTCTAAAATCAAAGTTCTGAGAGTTTAATTAAGTTGTCTAATCTATTTAGTTGCAGGTTAAATACTCTGGTCCTCACGAGGGTCTGTCTGACTCTTCTCTTACCCCACCAATTTTTCTTCATAATTTAATAATTGTTCATTATCTAAGATTTATTTCAATAAAAGCATTGAACTAGTATCTTACCACCAGATGAAAAAAGATGAGTGTAATTAAAAAATTAATGCACTTAAAGTACAGAGGAAACCATGTCTATAAAATATCAAGCTTTTGTTTTGAATGGAATCTTTTCTCTAGATACTTAATATAAATGTCATATATTATAAGTTTTCAGTCCATTCATATGAATTCTAAACTGTGGACTTAAAAGTAGACTTGTAGATAGTTAAAGCAGTATTATTAGGAACATAATATATGTGACCACATAAAACATTTCTCATGAACTTAATACAAAGATAATTAAAAAGTTACTTATGAGTTAAATTTGCTCCCCCCGCACCCAAATCTTCCAGTAAAGTGGACACTCCAGGAAGAACCCCCCATGTTCATTTACACTGTGGCTGTGTTCCCTGGAGGTACATGTGTCCTTGTCAGAAAAGAGTAAGATGGAAAAGGATTCAGGATTGTGTTCATTATACTGGATATTTTTACTCAACAAAATTCATTGTACTTTTATTAGCAAAGCATTACATTGCATACTGACATAATCATGAATATTTTAATATGAGTCTACTACATTTCATTCCCTATCCTGAACACTTTTATATCTATTATCTCACTTTATCTTTCTGCAAACCTTATGCATTATCTCACTACCATCACCCCCTCTTTTAGAAATGAGGGGGCTTCCCTGGTGGCGCAGTGATTGAGAATTTGCCTGCTAATGCAGGGGACACGGGTTTGAGCCCTGGTCTGGGACAATCCCACATGCCGCGGAGTGACTAGGCCCGTGAGCCACAACTACTGAGCTTGCGCGTCTGGAGCCTGTGCTCCACAACAGGAGAGGCTGCGATAGTGAGAGGCCCGTGCACTGTGATGAAGAGTGGCCCCCACTTGCCACAACTAGAGAAAGCCCTCGCACAGAAACGAAGACTCAACACAGCAAAAATAAATAAATAAATTGCTAAACGCCTTCACCCAACATCTTCTTTAAAAAAAACAAAAAAAACCGAATAAGCCATCCCACCTCTTCTTTGAATCTTTCCCTGGTATTATAGTGGTTAAGAAGGTAAACTCTGGATTTAAAGACACTTGTGTTCAAAACCTGGCCTAACTGTTGACTTATTTTACCATCCTTAGTTTATTTTTCTCCTGTAAAGAGAGAGCAATAATAGTAGGGTAGTAGTAGATTTTAGAAGTGGCTTCTGTGATCTCTGCTACTAGTGTCTGTGTCCACGTGTAATTCTCTCATTATAAGCGTGGTCGGGACCTGTGACTTGCTCCTAACCAACAGAATATGGCAAGGTTACAAATATACATATATACACATTCATGATTATGTTTCACATGATTGGCACATCTGTCTTGTTAGGAAACTTTCTTCCTTGCTGGCTTGAAGAAGCAAGCTGCCGTGTTGTGAGTTGCCATGTGGAGAGGGTCATGCAGCAAGGAGCTGAGAGTGGCTGACAGCCAATGAGAAACCGTGGCCCTCAGTTACAGCCTGCAAAGAACTGAAGTTGAGAAGGATCATGTGAACTTGGAAGCTGATCCTTCCCCTGTCAAGCCGCAGATGAGAACCCAGTCCTGGCCCACACCTTGACTGCAGGGGACCTAGCTAAGCCTCGCCCTGACTCTTGACCCATGAAGCCATGAGATAATACATGTGTGTTGTTTTAGGCAACTAAGGTAATGGCAATATTCTTATATTCAGCACTGAATATCCAATAGGTAGATATTCAGTGCAATAGGTAACTAATAAAAGTATTATCTACCTATCACATAGTAAGAGATTATATATTGTGTTGGCCACAATATATATATTGTGTTGGCTGGTTTTTCCGTAACATCTTAAGGAAAAACCCAAATGAACTTTTTGGCCAACCTAATATTTGGTCTATGCCCCTATTTCCTAGCACATAGCTCCTAAACCTCTTGGAATCTTCAAAGCGACAAGCATCTTTTTGTATGCCAGCGAGATGACTGGTGGCTGAGGGCCCCTAGATACTCAGGATGGGGTCTGGATGTCAGGAGAGACAGCCATATAATTAGAAGGTTAGAACTTTCCTCCACCTCTGGGAAGGACAGAGGGGCTGGAGGTTGAGCTAACCACCAATGGTCAATGATTTAATCAGCCATTCCTAAATATGTAGCCTCCATAAAAATCCTAAGTGAAGAGATCTAGAGAGCTTCTGGGTTGGTGAGCACATCCATGTGCTGGGAGGGTGGCACACTCCGACTCCATGGGGACAGAGGCTACTGCACTTGGAACACTTCTGGACCTTGCCACTTCTTCATCTGGCTATTCATCTGTATCCTTTATTATAACCTATATAATAAACTGGAAAACATAAGTAAGTGTTTCTCTCAATTCTGTGAGCCATGCTAGCAAATTATATAACCCAAGGAGGAGGTCACTGGAATCCCAATTATTAGCTGGTTGATTAGAAGTATGGGTGACAACTTGGGACTTGCCACTGGCATCTTAAGTGGAGGCAGTCTTGTGGGACTTGAGCCCTTAACTTGTGGGATCCGATGCTGATTCCAGGGAGAGGGTGTCAGAACTGAAGTGAATTGTAGGACACCCAGCTGGTATCTGAGAATTGGTCATTGTGGGACCCCCCCCGCCTAACATTTGGTGCCCAGAAATACGTTGTACGTAGAAGGAAAGAAAATGGAGATATTTTTTTCTTACATATCTTATATAATTATTGTGAGATGAGAAGTAAGTTAATTAATGGATGTAAAGCTTAGTGCAGCCCTTGGAGCACAATAGATACTCAAAAATTAAAAGCTTCTTCCTCTAACTTCCACCCTCTGCCTTCCAGTTCTTACTGATCTACCAATAGCTGAATCCCTGTAGCACTTACCAGTGTTGGAAGAGACACTTAGACTTCACCCTCCAGCCGGATTTATATTCCTTTACACATTTCCTTGTGTCCAATCCTGCTTAAATAGCTCCAGTGACAGGAAGCTCACTCTTGAGCTTTCCCCTTTTACAAAAGTCATGGCCTCAGTATCCTTAGCTAATCAGGATGTAAATAGATAGACTTTTGGAGGCCTGCAGGATCAAACCTACATCCTGATTGTTTGAAACCTCAGCCCATCTCAAACATATCTGTTGGAGCTTTATTACAAAAGAGGATATTCAAATAGTCAATGAGCATATAAAAAGTGTTCAACATCACTGGTTATTAGAGAGTTGCAAATTAAAACCACAATACCTCACTAGTACAGCTACAATTAAAAGACCAACAATATCTAATGTTGGCAAGTATGTAAGGCATGCGAAACTCTATCTCTAGTGAGTACAGTGGTTAGTAAAAACTACTTGAAAAACTAGTAGAATCTGCCAAGGCTAAACAGATACTTACTCAGTAATTCCACTCCTTGGTTTATGTCTAACAGAAATGTGTGCTTATGTCCACCAAAAGACAGGTACAAGAATGTTTATACGTAATGTGGAGAGAAAGAAGCCAGACATCAAAAGGTAGCACATTCTATGGCTTCATTTATATGAAGTCCAAATACAGGCAAAACTAATCTCTTGTGGTAGAAGTAAGAATGATGCTTACCTTTGGGGCAGTATTGACTGGGGGAGCATGCTTGATTATTGGAACTGTCTATATCTTGATCTGTGTGGTGTTTACATGGATATATACTACATAAGTGAAAATTTCACTGAGCTATATATCATTATAATTTGTGCACTTTATAATAAGTTATGCTTCAATAAAATAGTTTTTAAAAGTATATCTTAGGTGCTAAGTATCTGGATTTTTCCATCTACCAATCTAGAGAACAGCAGATTATCATTAAAGAAGCTAGGTATCTCCACAAAATAAATGAATTGGCTTTCAGTATTAGTTTTCAGATCTTTAGCTTTTATATTGTAGTCTCTTGTTTGTCACTAATTGGCTGATACATATCATCTTTTCTATATTGTTGACAAATTAGAAACAATACTTGTGCAGCCAAAGCACCTAGCAAGGAGCAGGACACCTTTATATGCTCAATAAAGATTTCCTGAGAGAGACACTAAGGGGAGGCAAATTGTGTCTTGTCAATATTTTGTAGCTCAACAATCACCTTGTGTTCTACAGGAGTCTTTATCTCTCTCTAAAAGCAGTCTTTTTTTTTGCATGATTTTTTCTTAAAATTGATTTAATATGAATTGAGATTCTATTTAATCCCTAAACATCCCTGCCCCTGCCTGACCATCATACTGTTCATTTATATGTCACCACAGAGATTGGAGACAATAGGTAAACTCAGATTTCCTTTAAGGCAACTTGGAACTTTTTATCGCAGAAACCCTCTCAGAAACAAATGAACAAAACCGAAACAGAACACAAGAAGAAGCTGGAGTCAGTTTTCAGGTTAAGACCTCATATCATTCCTATGCAATGTGGGCTCTTTGTTTGTTTTGAGTTTTCAGACACAGTCTTAGTCCTGGAGGCATAGCTACCAGCTAAGGAGCTGCTGGTCCCACTCTGCTCCTTTAGCAAACATCTGAACTGGGATTTGAATGTCTATCCTCACTGAGAATCTTTTTGTTTAACAGGGGAAAGAAAACAATATCTACTCTTGTAGATATGTGCAAATCCACCAGGGACTCTTTTAGGATAATACGAACCTCTGAGTATCTATTTCCATGCAGTCTTCAAGTACCACAACAGGAGTATCTAGTGGATAAAGGGACTTTCTTTTCAGCTGAACAGTAAGTAGGAAAGAGGGCAGAAACCGTCCCCTGGTTCCTAAGGGGTGGAGTTCCTTTTCTTGCTGTTATGTTGGCTCTCTAATTCCCTGATTTACTGCCGGTGTTGATACAGATGCCTCTGGTGCCTGATGTCACTGTTCCATTAGTATGTTTTGCACATTTTATTGCTAAGCAACAATTAGCAGTGTGAGTCCTGCCTTCTGTGATTTCAATTTTGGCTTCACACATGGAATTTTGCTTTCATCTTTGCAACACAGCAACAGTGTTCACTCTTCAGCTAAAGCTGTTTTAGGAGAAACTGTCAGAAAAGATGGAGGAGGGAACTGCAGGTATTTGGCCATTCAGTGGTATAGTTTTAAAATGTTATTTATGAAAAAAATCTTCTCTAATTAGACACCCAATAATTTGAAAGTTATATTGAAGTTTGGACATAAAGTGATTCATTTGGCCTTAAGGGGGGTACTGATAACAGTGTGATAATTATGAAAATCCTGAAAGAGAGCACACTAAAGGTCCAGAGGAAAAAGAAAAAAAATTTTGCCAAAAAAATTTCTCATGATAGCTATAAAAGAAAATACTTTCCTTCCAACCTTAATACTACACAAAATTCTTTTCATTGAGTTAATGGGATATTATGAAAATTTAATGGGAATAATAGATCCAGGAGAAGAAGTAAAAGAGTAGAGCAAACAGGGGAAAAAAGCCCATTAAATTAAATATAAATTGGTTCCCCTTTACCCTTAATAGTAGAAGAATGATGATGTTTCAGCTTAGATATCGCTTTTATGGATATGCAGTTTCTTGTGAAATACTCTTGTTAGAAAAATAAAACTATTAACATTTAAGAATTTGGTAAGCAGAAAAAGTACTTTTCTCCACATATAAGAATAATGTTTAAAAACTACTGGGTAATCATATTCACTCTTTTTCATTGAAGAAGAGAGAAAACTGTGGTTAAATCATTTAGAGAAAATGGAATCTGGACATTTTACTCTTTTCATGATGAGAGGTCTAATTTCTAGTATCTTCTTAGAATCTTGCTGAAAGGGAGGATCATATTAAGGAAGAGCTATAACTGAAGGAGAGAACATTCTAGTTTTGGAATTCCTTTTCTTGCTGTTATGTTGGCTCTCTAATTCCCTGAGAATTTGTGTAGGCTAAAGTTGCAGAAACAGAAAGGTCCAGAAAATCAGTATGCTAAAGAACAAAGAAGCTTGTTTCTCTTTCATGTAACAGTCAGTGGTGAACATTCCAGGTGGGTAATCATCTTCTTGGTTGATGCCGGGTAGCAGCCATGTATGGGTTCTGGATGGAGAGATAGAAAAGGACAGCAAGGAGAAGACAGACCCATCGTGGGCTTCCAGTTAGGTTCCAGTGGCAAGAAAGTAAAACAGCTACACCCACTACAAGAGAGACTGGGAAATCTAGTCTATTTGGGCAGCCACGTGACTTGTTACAATTCAATTACAACGGAGGAAGGGAAGAATGGACTTTATTAGCTACCTAACAGTTTATGCCATACACCTCAAAATTACATTAGCCTTCCTTAAAAAAACTCACATTTTCATTTATTAGATCACATTGAGTTTATAATAATTAAATTATTTCTAGAATTTTTTTGGTTTTGCATTATCTTGGTATGGTTTATTCTCTCAAAAATTATTATGCAATTAATTTTACATAAAAATATTACATCAATTTATATCATTTCAAATTAGGTCCTGATTCTTCTAAAATGTGTATTTCTATATTGCAGTCATTTTTATGTATCTTTCTCACTTCACATTATTTCAGGGACACATTTTCTTCTAATTTTACAGCCCATATAGTTGCTCTTAATGCCATGTAATAGTACTCCATTATCTCTATGGCTGCATATTTCAAGCTATTAATTTGTTTCTTTCCCCCAATTCAAGCAAATAGTCTGCACTCCCCTTGTGCCTCAGGGGAGGTATGTGTCAAGGCGGAAAGTAGAAGCCATGTATGTAGATTTCTGGATTTTGTTTCTCTAAGCCTAACCCCACAGTGGAACTTAGAATGTTTATTGAGGTGGTGTAAAGGCCAAGGAGATTTGCTAAGGAGAAAACAGAAAGTGCCTCTGAGGGTAGGATTTCCCAAGACCGAAAAGGAGGTTAGAGAGTAGGAGAGAGTACGAGAAAGAAGTATATGTTCCTGAGTAGCGGGTGTCCCATCCTACTGCTTGGCAGCAGAGCCAGGGAGGAGGAAAGTAGGGAGAGCTCGGGCACATAGTCTTTGCAAAGACCCTATGGCCCAACAGTGTCTGGAGTGGCAGGGCTCCTGCGTCCATGCAGGTTGTGCAGGTAGCTGACAGGGGACAGGTGGGGCCACCCTATTCCCCATGTCTCACCACTGTATATGTTTCTCTGAACCTTCCTGGGGTGGTAAAGAATCTTCAAGAATGACTTCGATTAAATTCTCTGCCTGCTTGGCAGATTGAGGTCTCCAGGTTAGAAGTTAAACTGAGTTATAGAAAATAACCAGACATTTCTTGCACATCTAAGTTTGGTGACTGACATTCATATCTGCTGCACAAGTGTGATTTGCTTAATCATTCTTTGGCTGCATCCAGGCTTTTTCCATAAGCTAAGAAGAAAATGACGCCCCCATTCTAAATTTATATTATTAAGTTTTAGGACTTAAATTCAGACTTTATATTAAATCCTACTAAGTTTAATCTTGTTGGTTTTGTGTCATTATTTCCATCCACTGGAAAAAATATAAAGACTGATTTTGTCATCTGAAATATTATCTACCTCTACCAGTTTAATGTTATCTTCAGAAATGATCAGCATGTTTTCCGTTTTCATTGAAACGGTTATTAGAAATGTTGAACAGCCCAGAAACAGGGGCAGAGCTATGTGGCATGCTATTATGGCCTGGTCTCCAGTTTTAACATTTATTAATTATTCTTTTCTGGGTTTTATTACTTACTCAGTTTTGATTCTACGTATCTGTATTCTTATCCAGTCTACAGTTCTTTATTTTGATCATGGACATTGTGAATGATGTTGTTTATTGCTTTGGTGGTAAATATCTGCTTATCCATCATCTGTTAATATTGAGTAAAACATGAGTGTTTGTGGTGGTGTAGGAAAGGAAATGTGAGTAAACAATGTACCAGGTATTGGCAATGTCCTGAAGGGAGAACAGTTATTCTCATGAAATGCCAAAAATTCATGGAATAAGCCCCATATGTAAAGTATGTGACACTGCCCAATAAATTTCACGTTGTAAGGGACAGTTAGAAAACTGTTGAAAATTATTTTCTCTGGGTGAGGTGGTGGTAGGATTATGGACAACTTTTACTTTATAAATTGCATATTTATGAAATATTTGAATTTTATACTTGAATTATGTTTATCCATTCATTTATTTGTTCAAAAATTTAATGAAATATTGTATGTGCTAGGCACTCAGGATACAGTGGTGAGCAAAGTCAGATACTATTTGTTCCCTCATGGACTTTTGTGAAGTAATTAAGTTACTTTCTCTGAGTTCTGGAATCAGAGTACTTGGACTTAAATTCCAGTCTCTCCCTTATTAGCTATGGAGTCTTGGTCAAGTCCCTTGACCACTTTATGCCCCAGTTTCATTTATAAAATAGGGATAATAATTGTACCTCTAAACCTTTATGCTTAGTTGGGTTGTGGTGAGGATTAAATGGAAAAAAATGTGAAACATTTAACGAAGCATAGTAATTTATTGTGTATTTGTATTAGTGAGGGAGATAGATATTAATTATGTGTTCATACAAATAAACATATAATGGTACTTGTAATAGGTACTTCGTGGAGAGGTACGTGGTACCATAAAAGTGTATGGTACTTATGGGGATAAGATGGGGGATCTAATCAGATGAAGGAGGTGTTCCTGAAGAAGTGAAGAGTAAGCTGAGCTATGAGTTAATCATCAAGAAAAACCAAAAGGATGTTATGATTCCTTCTAAAAAACATCCCTGGATAAGATAGGGAGGGAGCAAGCCTGGATAACAGATTGTTTGACTGATTGCCTCTTTGCTAACATCTGCTGGATGTCTGAGCTCTTGTGTAGAGTGGTCTTTGGTGAATATTACACAGGATAGGAGAAGCAGATAACTCAGGAGAAGGAGTCAGAAGGAATAAAGGGAGAGGACCAGGGCCCCAGTCTGTTGTTTGCAGGAGGGTGGGTTCATTTCCATTTGGGCAGGTTGAACACACATCATGAAGTGATACAGAAGCTGCAGCTTCATGCTCTCAAATGGCCTCAGTGTGCTAATTCCAACATCAGGATATGAGATAAAGGCATGGGAACTGCAAATTCTTTCTAGGCCATAAGTGTTACTGGGGAGGAAGCTTCTAACATAGTTCTTGCCAAAGTGTGCTCCTAGATCACTAAGTTATTAGATTTAATAGGATTTTTAAAAAAAGTTTTTACAAAAGAAGTTATTAAACATGGTCAGATTTAAACAAGTTTCCTTATTGTAGGTATTATCAAAACCTTTAATATGTGAATGGACATTATGAATCTCATAAAGGGAGTTTCTCAAATTTTACATAATCAAATCCCCTTGGCCATGGAATGTCATGAATGTCTTTGAGGGATGGTTATGAGAAGCATGCATTGGAAAACATCCTACTATGTGGTCAGGGCTGGTTCTCGGTGGTCCATGTCAAATAGAGCTGTGACAGAAGGAGTGATTTGGGGTAGCCTAGACCACTGTTGAGACTGGAAAAGGCCAGTGGAGGGAGACTGCAGAATGCTGCGAGGGCAGAGAGGAGTTCTGGGAAAAAAAGCTGGCTGGGGCTGGGGAGGGGTGGGCCGGGGACTGAACTTATGCCCCAACTCCCAGATGCCATCAGTTATAAGTAGACTGCTTTGAGACCCACAGACCACAGGGCTGGGGTCTGTGCGGGCACTGCGTCTTGTTTCTACTGGGTTTTGGTAACAGTCATGGGCAGGACAAAGCTCGTGTTTAGGTGAATGGTGAGCAGAAAAAGCAAATCCTGTTCCTTTTCTATCACCTTTTCCAGGATTTCAAAGCTATAGGGTCAAGATTTCTCCTGAGATATTGTGCCCAAGGGTTTAAGGTTCTCATAATGTTGAAAACAAGAGCTTCCTGGCTTCTTACGTAACGTTTGTGAGTCCTCAAGTATTACTGATACCGATTCCCTCATTGCAACTCCTGGGCCTGGAATCTTGGCCTCATTTAATACTGGCTTGAAGCTGCTTTATAATAGCCTCAAGTATCTTGGGCTCCTGCTTTTGTGCTTCTTTTTGCTTTTATACTTCTGTGTTCTGATTATAAAAGTAACAAATGTTTGTTGTTTGAAGGCTCATAAAAATATAACATAGAAAAAAATACCCATAATCTTACCAATCAGAGGCAACCAGCATTATTCTGGCATATAATCATCTGGTATTTTTTCTCTGATTTTATTTTTTCGTAAATCAAGATTATTTGTGATTCAATTTTGAATCCTGCTTTCCTCTCCACTGAATCTTATGCTGTGTTCTTTTTTCCATGCCATTAACCACTCTTCAGAAGCATACTTTTTAGTGGCTTTCTAATATGCTAAAGATGGACATACTGTGGTTTACGTTGCTGTTCAATTTCTTCTTAACCATAAATATTTTTCCCCCAATCTGAATGCCTTTCTTTTTGGTGAAGACAGATGCTGTCAAGGACTTGTGTTCTTTTCTTTCTCAGTCATTTATTACTATTATACAGCCTTTCTCAAGAAGTAGGCTTATCCCTTCCATTTTCATTGATTTATCGAACACGGTTAGACTTTGTGTTGTCTTAGCATTTTCTCCTAAGCTTCGGCTCACTGTGCTATTTAACTTTCCTGTCCTAATCTTACAGATGCTACTCACTTGCCCTTTTTCTTATCTTTGGTACATGCCCTTTCAAAGCATCAATCTATCAGAAGTTTTCCTGTACAGAGAGGCTGGATGGTTTTAGTTGTTACTGAGAAAAATCCTGCCTTGAACAATCCTGCCCAACTGTCTGAAACTTTCAGCCACTTGCCATGTAACACACTCCTTCGTCCATGAAAAGATGGACCCCTAGACAAATCATTATGAGGACAGTTTGAATTTGCAGGGATTGGGTTGTTTTGTACCTTCAGGAAAATGTACATGCATTTCAACAAAAAGAAGTGGTATTGGTTGGCCTGAGCTGCCATAAAATATCACAGAATGGGAAGCTTAAACAAGAGAAATTAATTTTCTCACAGTTCAGGAGGCTAGAAGTCCAAGGAAAATTTGATTTCTGGTGAGGTGTCTCTTCATGGTCTGAAGACAGCCACTTTTCCCTGACTTGTTACACGACCTTTCCTGTGCCCAAGCGCAGAAGGAGAGGTCTCTGCTTTCTCTTTCTCTTCTTACAAGGACATCAGTCCTATTAGATTAGGACCTCACACTTATGATCTCACTTAACCTTAATTATCACTTTAAAGGTCCTATTCCCAAATACAGTCTTATTGGGGGTTAGGCCTTCAGTGCATGAATTGGGCCGGGGCTGGGAGAGGAGCACAAGTCAGTCCATAACAAGCAGAAATGCAATATCTTGATGTTCTGCAGGTTTTTTTTTTTGTGGTACGCGGACCTCTCACTGTTGTGGCCTCTCCCGCTGCGGAGCACAGGCTACAGACGCGCAGGCTCAGCGGCCATGGCTCACGGGCCCAGCTGCTCCGCGGAATGTGGGATCCTCCCGGACTGGGGCACGAACCCGTGTCCTCTGCCTCGGCAGGCGGACTCTCAACCACTGGGCCACCAGGGAAGCCCTGCAGTTTTTGTATTTACTCTGTGTCATGAGAAATTTTGTTGGCTTGCTATGCGAAATATTGTTTTTTATGAAAGGAAAGAATAACCTTACCTCTCATTGACCACAAATAAAAGGATGATGTTGTCATTGGATGTTAGTAGCACTGCCAATCATCTGAAAGATAAAGCTTCCCCCCTAACCTAAACCACAATCCTAACAAGTCTAGAGAGCTTGACCATGGACAAACCTGTTTTCTTCACTTTTTCTAACTGAGAATATAGGGAGGGATTTTAAATCCTTGGATATGTGGAATATTTCAAGGAAAAGCATCACTAGTAGAGCCTGAAACCAATGTGGGTTATTCTGAGTATTTAATCACCGCATATTTTTGGAGGCCTACTATGTGACAAGCACGGCTCCAGGCACTCAGGATAAAGAGGTGAACAAAATAAAATCCCTGGCCTCAGTGGGCCAACACTCTAGCGAGGAAACAGGCAGTAAACACGTAATTATATACGATGTAGGTGGATAAGTGCCATAAAGCATAAAGCAAGACAAGTGGCTAGAGGTTTACAGGAGTTGTCACAGTAGACAAGAAAAGTCCTCCAAGGAGATGTGGTTTGAATGATGACCTGAGGGAAGAGAGGGAGGGAAAAGTATTCTGGAGAGATGGGCTTGTTGACAAAATGTTACTGCTGTTTGTCTCTTAGATGTCTTTATCATTCACTTATTGCATATAAATAGAATCGGTCATTAAATATAGGATGTTTCTAGATATTTGACCAAGAACTTCCCCTGAGCAAGATCCTTTTCCAATTTTCTGATAAGGACATGAACTTTGCAATTTTTCTTCTGGGAGGCCCTGTGGCCTATGTGTTTGCAAAGCACAAGCATCTTCAGTTACTTATAACAATTTATTCTTCTTATTCTTATTATCTTTAAACTGAGTGAGCCCTGAATAAACTTTGTGTTTTTTCCTCACACTCTAAACAAGTATTTCACAAACTTTGAATTGTGATTCCCTGTCTACTGAGACGCTTCCCCTTAAAAAGTGTCCTGTGATAGAATGGAGTGGACTATATCTGTGTCTTGGTCACCACCATGCACATGAGCATAGTAGAGGCTCTGAGAAGTCTTTTAGTAAAATGTTTAATTTTGCTTAATGTTTTTCAAGCTTATTGACTGTGAAGCCCTAAATATGGGACCCCGATATTTAGAATAGATTCTTTAATTAGAGTTTAGACTTCTGCACTAAAGCAATGTAAAACCTAATACCAGTCAGATGAAATACAAATATAATATCACTTACAATTGTTTTATTTCAAATTGGCAGCAAACAGGGGATCAGTAGCTTTTCTAAACTGGTCGTGCAAGCTAACATGCTGGTTAGCATCACAAACACAGCTCTTATTAGAAGGACCTATGTGTCTGTGAGGTCACAGTCAAGACCTAGTGGTTTTACACATAGCGCCATTCCCTATATGGCTTCTTTGTTAGGGTTTTTTTGGTGCTTTGTTAGGGTTTTTTTGGTGCTTTCCTTGTCCTAATCCTATTCCTTTTCACCTTTTCTTATTATTGGCTGGAGTCTCTTTAGCTAGATCTGTCAAGAGACTCCAAGTGAATGACCCATACTTTCATTTTCTTTGCTCCATTCTTGGGAGATGCTAATACCAATAGTAGCTTCAGAAATGTAGTAGCAAAATTGCATCTTTTTGGTACCTGGGCTTGATTCCCAGCCCTGCCACATACTTCACACACAGTGAACCATGGGGGAACCTCACATTGGGGCAGCAGATCTCTGTGGAAATGGGGTGTGTGTGTGTGTGTGTGTGTGTGTGTGTGTGTACAAACTTTAAAATTCTTCTGCTGCCATTTTATAGAGTAGGTGTTAGGATTAAATGAGTCACTTAGCCAGGCCCTCAAATGGTAGTTTTAACATTTTGTCCTCTAAATCAGATTACAAGATTTTCTATTGTTGAAGTTGAAAATCCTTTTAACTGATGAAAACCCTTTCTTTTTGTAGAGTTTCTTTACAATGTATCCTCTTTTCTCTACATTCAGTAGTGTTCTCTGTTATTTCATGCCTATCTTTTGTTGTATCATGAGATCTTGAGTAGATAATTTGATATTATTTATCACAGAAGTTGTGGTGGGATTTAGTGAATAAGAGAGTGTTGGGCAAAATTGTAAAAATGGTTAAGTATTTGTTTTTTCCTTTTCTTTCCTTTTTTTTCTCTTTCTTTTTTTCAGCCCCTGGGTCCTTTTCTCCAGGCACCCAGGCCCTTCATGCTGTACGCCCCCAGCCTCACCTCAAAGGCTGAGATGTCTCAACCAGCCTGGGTCTTTCCCCCTCCCATCTCCTCCACCAATCAATGTTCTTTTTCCTCAAGACTCCACTGACTTCAAGTGTAGTATAGAATAACTAATATAGCATAACTTATTAGGCTGCTGTGCTCAGCCTCACTCATTCATACTGAGCAGATATCCATTAATTTGAGCCTGAGCTTGCCTTCAAATTTTATCCCATTTTCTTTAAACTTAGCCTTACTTTCAAATATTTTTTTCTATTATCACTTAAAATATTTTTTATTGAAGTAAGTTGACACACAATATTATATTAGTTTCAAGTATACAACATAGAGATTCAACATTTATATACATTATGGATTGATCACCACAGTAAGTTGGTCACTGTACAAAGTTATTATATTATTAGTGACTATATTCCTTATGCTGTTACATACCTGTGACTTATTTATTCCATAAGTTTGTACTTCTTGATGCTGTTACATACCTGTGACTTATTTATTCCATAAGTTTGTACTTCTTGATCCCTTTCACCTACTTTGCCCAACCCCCCACCTCCCTCCCCTCTGGTGACCACCAGTTTGTGTTCTGTATCTAAGTCTGTTTCTGTTTTGTTTGTTTCGCTTTTTTTTTAGATTCCACATATAGTGAAATCATACGGCATTTGTTTTTCTCAGTCCGACTTATTTCATTTAGCATTATACCCTCTAGGCCTATCCATATTGTCACAAATGGCAACATTTCATTCTTTTATATGGCTGAATAATATTCCATTTTGTATATATATCACATCTTCTTATCCATTCATCTATTGATGGGCACCTAGGTTGCTTCTATATCTTGACTATTGTAGATAATGCTGCTATGAACATTGGGGTGCACATATCTTTTTTTTTTTTTTTTTTTTTTCCTTGCGTTATGCGGGCCTCTCACTGTTGTGGCCTCTCCCATTTGCGGAGCACAGGCTCCGGACGCGCAGGCTCAATGGCCATGGCTCACGGGCCCAGCCGCTCCGCGGCATGTGGGATCTTCCCGAAACGGGGCACGAACCCGCGTCTCCTGCATCGGCAGGCAGACTCTCAAGCACTGCGCCACCAGGGAAGCCCCACATATCTTTTTGAGTTAGTGTTTTTGTTTTTTTGAATAAATACCCAGAAGTGGGAATGCTGGATGATATGGTAGTTATATTTTTAATTTTTTGAGGAGCCTCCAAACTAGTTTCCATAGTAGTGGCACCAACTTACGTTCCCACCAGCAATAAACGAGGATGCCTTTTTCTTCACATTCTCACCAACACTTGTTATTTGTTGTCTTTTTGATAATAGCCATTCTGACAAGTGGGAGGTGATATCTCACTGTGGTTTTGATTTGCATATTCCTGATGGTTAGCGATATTGAGCATCTTTTCATCTGTCTGTTGGCCATCTATATGTCTTCCTTGAAAAAATGTCTATTCAGGTCCTTTGACTATTTTTTAATTGGATTGTTTGTTTTTTTTGATTTTGAGTCATGTGAGTTCTTTATATATTTTGGATCTTCACCCCATACTGGATATGTCATTTACAAATATATTCTCCCATTCAGTAGGTTGCTTTTTTGTTTTCTTGATGGTTTCCTTCACCTTGCAAAAGCTTTTCAGTTTGACGTGGTCCCCTTTGTTTATTTTAGCTTTTGTTTCCCTTGTCTAAGGAGACAGATCCAAAAAAATATATTGCTAAGACTGAGATCAAAGAGTGTACTGCCTATGTTTTCTTCTAGGAGTTTTATGGTTTTAGGTCTTACATTCCAGTCTGTAATCCATTTTGAGTACATTTTTGTATATAGTGTAAGAAAGCAGTCAAGTTTCATTCTTTACATGTAACAGTCCAGTTTTCCAGCACCATTTATTGAAGAGACTGTCATTTCCCCACTATATATTCCTGGCTCCTTTATTGTAAATTAATTGATCATATAAGTGTGGGTTTATTTCTGGGCTCTCTCTTCTGTTCCATTGATCTTTGTGTCTGTTTTTGTTCCAGTACCAGACAGTTTCGATTACTGTAGCTTTGTAGTATAGTTTGAAATCAGGGAGTGTGATACCTCCAGCTTTTCTTCTTTCTTAAAATTGCTTTGGCTCTTTGTGGTCTTTTGTGGTTCCATACAAATTTTAGGATTATTTGTTCCAGTTTTGTGTAAAATGTCATTGGTATTTTGGTAGTGTATAGAAACACAACAGATTTCTGTATCCTGCAATTTTACTGAATTTATTAGTTATAATAGTTTTTTTTTCTTGGTGGAGTTTTTAGAGTTTTCAATATATAGTATCATGTCATCTGCAAACAGTTTTGCTTCTTTTTTAATTTGGATTTTTTTTTAATCTCTTTTTCTTGACTGATTTCTGTGGCTAGGACTTCCAATACTATATTGAATAAAAGTGGTGATAGTGGATATCCTTGTCTTATTCCTGGTCTTAGAGGGAAAGCTTTAAGATTTTCACTGTTGAGTATAATGTTAGCTGTGGGTTTGCCATATATGGCCTTTATTATGCTGAGGTGTGTTTTCTCTTTACTCACTTTGTTGAGAGTTTTTACCATGCATGTTTAATTTTGTCAGAAGCTTTTTCCGCATGTATTGCATATAATTTTTGTGATTATATATATAATATATATATGATCATATAATTTTTATCCTTTGTTTTGTACTGTATCGTGTTGATTGATTTATGGATTTTGAGCCATACTTGTACCTCTAGAATAAATCCCACTTGATCACTGTGTATGCTCCTTTTAATGTAATGTTGTATTTGGTTTGCTAATATTTTGTTGAAAATTTTTGCATCTATGTTCACCAGGGATACTATCCTGTAATTTTTTTTTTTTTTGTAGTGTCTTTATCTGATTTTAGCATCAGGGTAATGTTGGCCTTCTAGAATGAGTTTGGAAGTGTACCTTCCTCTTTAATTTTTTATAATTGTTTGAGAAGGATAGGTGTTAATTTTTCTTTAAATGTTTGGTAGAATCCACCTGTGAGCCATCTGGTCCTGGACTTTTGTTATATTTGTGAGTTTTTTGATAACTAATTCAATTTCATTAGTAGTGATTGGTCTGTTCAGATTTTCTATTTCTTCTTGATTCAGTCTTAAAAGATTATATGTTTCTAGGAATTTATCCATTTCTTTTAGCTTGTCCAGTTTGTTGGCACGTAATTGTTTATAGTAATCTCTTATGATCCTTTACATTTCTGTGGTATTGGTTGTAATTTCTCTTTCACTTTTGATTTTATTTATTTGGAACCTCTTCTTTTTTTCTTGATGAGTCTGGCTAAAGGTTTATCAATTTTATATTTTCCAAGAACCAGCTCTTAGTTTCATTGATCTTTTTTATTTTTTTAAGTCTCTATTTCATTTATTTCCACTCTGATCTTTAGTATTTCTCTCCTTCTACTAACTTTGGGCTTTGTTTATTCTTCTTTTTCTAGTTCTTTTAGGTGTAAGATTAGATTGTTTATCTGAGATTTTCCTTGTTTCCTGAGGTAGGCCTATATTTCTATAAACTTCCCTCTGACAACTGCTTTTGCTGCATCCATAGACTTTGGAACATTGTATCCATTTTCATTTGTCTCCAGGTATTTTTAATTTTCCTCTTTGATTTCTTCTGTGATGATTGGTTGTTTAGAAGCATGTTGTTAGCTTCCATGTGTCTGTGATTTTTCCATTTTTCTCCTTGAAGTTGATTTTTAGTTTCACACCCCTGTGGTTTGGAAAAGATGTTTGATATGATTTCAGTCTTCTTAAATTTATTGAGAGTTGTTTTATGGCTTAACATGTATCCTTTCTGGAGAATGTTTCATGTGCGTTTGAAAAGAAGTTGTTGTATTCTTCTGTTTTGGGGTAGACTGTTCTCTCTATTTATATCTATTACATTCATCTGATCTAAAGTGTTGTTTAAGGCCAAATTTTCCTTATTGATTTTCTGTATGGATGATCTACTCATTGATGTAAGTGGGTGTTAAGGTCCCCTACTATATTGCAGGGGATTGTCAGTATCTCCCTCTATGTCTGTTAATATTTGCTTTATGTATTTAGGTGCACCTATGCTGAGTTATAGATATTTACAAGTGTTATATCCTCTTTTTGGATTAAATTCCTTTATCATAGTGTAATGCCCTTCTTTGTCTTTTGTTACAAACCTTATTTTAAAGTATTTAGTCTGATGTAAGTATTGCTACTCCAACTTTCTTTTTGTTTCCATTTGCGTGGAATATCTTTTTCCGTTGCCTCACTTTCAATCTGTATGTGGCTTTAGATCCAAAGTGAGTCTCTTGTATACAGATATATGGGTCTTGTTTTTTAATCGATTTAACCACCCTATGTATTTTGTTTGGAGCTTTTAGCCTACTCACATTTAAAGTAATTATTGATAGGTATTTACTTACTGCCATTTTGTTAATTGTTTTTTGTTTGTTTAAGCAGTTCTCTATTCCTTTCTTCTTCTCTTGTTCCCCTCCTTTGTGATTTGATGACTTTCTTTAGTGTTATGTTTGTATTCCTTTCTATTTATTTTTTGTGTATCTGTTATGTTTTCAGTTTATGGTTACCATGAGGTTCATTTATAACAATCTATGTATATAGCAGCCTATTTTAAGTTTATGATCTCTTAAGTTTGAATGCATTCTAAAAGCACTGCATTTTTACTTCCCCACCCATGTTTTATGGGGTTTTTTACTGTCATATTTTACATCTTTTTACTTTGTGTATTGCTTAACTAATTATTTTAGATATAAATGATTTTACTGCTCCTGTCTTTTAACCTTCATAACTAGCATTATTGTTGGTTGATCTACTATATTTACTATATGTTTGCCTTTACCAGTGAAAGTTTTTCTTTCATAATATTCTTGTTTCTATTTACAGCTTTTCAGAAGTCCCTTGAACATTTCTTGTAAGGCCAGTTTAGTGATGATGAACTCCATTAGCTTTTGCTTGTCTGGGAAATTATTTTCTCTCCTTCAATTCTGAATGATAAACTTGCCAGGTATCATTTTGTGATAAAGTATTCTTGATTTTAAGTTTTCTTCCTTTCAGCACTTTGAATGTATTGTGCCACTCCCTTCTGGCCTGTAAAGTTTCTGCTGGAAAATCAGCTGAGAGTCTTATGGAATTCCCTTGTACGTAACTGATTGTTTTCCCCTTGCTGCTTTTAAGATTCTCTCTTTATCGATTCTCTCCTTATTGTTATATTTTGACAGTTTAATTATAATGTATCTTGGTGTGGGTCTCTTTGGGTTCACTTTGTTTGGGACTCTATGTGCTTCATGGACTTGGATGTCTGTTTCCTTTGCCAGGTTAGGAAAGTTTTCAGCCATTATTTCTTCAAATAATTTTTCTGTTCCTGTCTCTCTCTTCTCCTTCTGGGGCCCCTATAGTGTGAATGCTAGTACACTTGATGTTGTCCCAGTGGTCCCTTAAGCTATCTTCAATTTTTTGGATTCTTTTTTCTTTTTGCTGTTCTGATTGGCCAGGACTGCTGTGGGCACACTGGTGGGTAGAGCTGTCCTCTGGCCTGGCTGGCTATGAGGTCAGGTCACAACTTTTGTGGACACGCTGGTGTGTGGGGCAGCACCCCCCCAGCAAAACTCACTTTGGAGTGGCACTGATGTCAGATGGGGCTGCCTGCTGGGTGGGACAGGGTGGGGGCTGCTTTGGAGGGGACAGCTGGGGTGGGTAGGATGGGCAGTGCTGGTGTTCAGGGGAACACTGGAGCAGGGGGTGCACACTGTTAGCTAGGTTGATGGAAAGTGACAGAAATGGCACCTGCCAGTGCTTCCGTCCCCGGAGAAAGTGCCACCAGATCCCTGCCCCTCTGGAACATACCCTAAAATTAATCAAAGAATCTCCTTCTTTTATGAATCCTAGGCACTTTTCAAGCTGCTGCCTCTGTGCTGGACGTTGTGTGAGTGAGTTTGTGCATAAGATCTTCAAGAGTGGAGTCGCTGTTCCCCACAGCCCTCTGGCTCTCCCGGAGATAAGCCTCACTGGTTTTCAAAGCCAGACATTGTGAAGGTTTGTCTTCCTGGTGTAGGTCCTCCAGACTGGGGAGTCTGACATGGGGCTCAGACCCCTCACTCCTCAGGGGGGACCTCTGCCATTGTGATATCCCTCCCACTTGTGGATCATTGCACAAATCGTGTTGATTCTGACTAGACTGTATCTCTGTCCCACTTAATTGCCTTGAAGTGGCCTTTTCTTTATATCCGTAGTTGTAGAAAATCTGTCCTGTTAGTCTTCAGGTTGCTCCCAGAGATAGTTGTTCTAGATGCAATTGTAGTTTCGGTGTGTCTGTGGGATGAGGTGAGCCATTTTGATCCAGACTCCTCTTTTTTTTTTTTCTGTACGCGGGCCTCTCACCGCCTTGGCCTCTCCCGTTGTGGAGCACAGGCTCCGGACGCGCAGGCTCAGCGGCCATGGCTCACGGGCCCAGCCGCTCCGCGGCATGTGGGATCTTCCTGGACCAGGGCACGAAACCGTGTCCCCTGCATCGGCAGGCGGACTCTCAACCACTGCGTCATCAGGGAAGCCCCTTATTTTATTTTCAGCTCTTGAGCCTAAATGTTAGAAAGTTCAGACTGCAAAGAGCTTTGATACTTTTTTTTTTACTTTCTCAAAATGGATCTTTTTTTTTTTTTTTGCGGTACGCGGGTCTCTCACTGTTGTGGCCTCTCCCGTTGTGGAGCACAGGCTCCGGACGTGCAGGCTCAGCGGCCATGGCTCATGGGCCCAGCCGCTCTGCGGCATGTGGGATCTTCCCGGACTGGGGCACGAACCCGTGTACCCTGCATCGGCGGGTGGACTCTCAACCACTGCGCCACTAGGGAAGCCCCGAAATGGATCTTTTTATGCGAGTTAAGAATACACTCAACTGTGAGCAACAAAGATCTGAAAAATAATGGTTTAAATCAAGATGCATTTTATTTTTCTCCAATGTAAAAGAATCCTAGAAGTGAGTGGTCCAGGATTTGAGAGTGGTTCCACATTTATCAGAGAGTCAGTTTCCTTCTATCTTGTTCTGTCATGTGTTGTTTCCATTCTTAGAAAAGTGTGCTTCTTCCTAGAGGTACAAAAAACATTTCCACTTGCGTCTGCTTCAGAACTTGGTCTCAAGGCCACAACAAAATGAGTGGGAGGCTGTTTCAAGCCTCTTCTGGTTGGCCAGTAAGGAGCCCACATAAAACATCAGGGTTCTTTTGTCAAGGAAGAATGGGTGACTGGCTATGGAAAGCAATTGGCTGTCTCTGCCACAAGTTCATTTTACTAATTATGAAAGAAATATACATGTATAGTATAAACATACAGAAAACAGAAAAGTAAAAAGAGGAAAATGCTTTCAGATATAAGCTCTCTTAACACTGTGGTTTAGTTTTTCAGTCTCACTCTCTTCACTCCACTCTCAAAACTTCAACTTTTAGAGACTTGTGAGAAAAGTTGGATCATATATATATAATTTTAAACACATACATAACCAAAGTGGGCTACTAATATATAGATTTATTTCTTCACAATTATAATTTTGTTATATTGCTCTAATATATATCTTTATATGGTTTCATCTTTCTGCTCATCCATCAATTCATCTTTTTTTGAAGCATTTTAAATTTGCAGGTAGTAGTAACTTAAGCCATTAAGCACTTTGACATAAATATCTTAAACTGGAGTACAATATTTTTTTCTTTCTTTTTTGAGGTAAAATTAAATACAGTGAAATGTACATGCTCTAAATTCAATTAGTTTACATAACAGTTTTAAACTTGATTTTTTTTCCAATGAAGATACTCTTATTGTGATTAGTATGTGAGGGCTTATATGTTAATAATGTAGATCAAAATTCTAATGGTTTATATGTAAATCTAACCAGTTCCTTATTGTTGGACATTTTGGTTATCCCTTAGCTTTTACTATCTTAAACAACCTTGTGTTAAACATTTTATATCTATCTATCTATCATCTATCTATCTATTATTTAATTATTTCCTTAGGCTAAATTCTTTTTTTTTTTTTGCGGTACGCGGGCCTCTCACTGCTGTGGCCTCTCCCGTTGCGAAGCACAGGCTTCAGACGCACAGGCTCAGTGGCCATGGCTCACGGGCCCAGCTGCTCCGTGGCATGTGGGATCTTCCCGGACCGGGGCACAAACCCGTGTCCCCTGCATTGGCAGGCGGACTCTCAACCACTGTGCCACCAGGGAAGCCCTAAATTCTTAAATGTAAAATTTTTGGTTCAAATGTATATGCAGATGTTTAGGGCGGTTGAACTGTATTGCGAGATTACAGTTCAGAATTATAGTGCTGTTTACTCTCCCACCAGCAGGGCATGTGATTAACTATCTCTAATTCTTTTTCATCTAGAGCTTTGAGGTTATACAGAGAATTTTGCAATAAATGCTACAGTATTACATAATCTGTAGTTGGTTGAGTCCACAGATGTGGAACCACACATATGGAGGGTCGACTATAAAGTTATACGTGGATTTTCAACTGCATGGCAGTCAGCACTCTGTAACTCTGGCATTGTTCAAGGTCAACTGTAATGACTTGGATAAATTCCCTTTTTTGTTGTTACTACATAACTGTTAATGAAAGTGTGACTTTTCCTTTAACCTTAAAGCATTTGCTCTGGTAGTATCCAACACTCTAAATTGTTTTCACATTTAAAAAATGTTTTCCTTCCTTTCAAAGTGGCCCATTTCTGAAATTCATTTTATATATTCTCTTTTTTATAGGCTTCCTGTTGTGCACTGATGCAGCAGTAGGGACTAAGATCATGGGGTCCATCCGCTCATATTAAAGGTGAGAAAACTAAAACCCAGAGAGTGGTGTAAGGAATTTGATCAGATGTCAAAGGAGGGGGATTTTCACTAAACTGACCTGAAAAGATTCTTGCTAAAACTGGAGTCAATGGGCCAAAGACAGAGCCCAAAGGCAAGGTCTAGTCAAAAAGAGGACTCAGAGAAGACTGACTAAAGTTTGGTCAAAAGAGAGCACCTTTATCAGAGAGAGGTACTGATATCTCCACTTAAAAAAAAAAAAATTATGGGTCACATTTTCCAGATTGTCTCATATTTTAAAAAATTACATGCTGACTGAAGTAGATAATATTTGCCCAGAAGAGCAGTAGCCCCTCCTTGTGTACCACTAGGATGAGGGTGATTCTTTGGTGGACTCCAGACCTGAGATGGGTAGGGCTGGGCTGCCCACTCTAGTCAGTTTAGATAATCTGTGGTTTCTGGGTGGTTGTGTAGGTGGACTCTGGCCCCTCCCTCCAGCAGGCTTGAGATCTAAGCACCCAGGAGTTTGTGGAGCTTCCCCTTGACATTGAGCTCTGCCCCCAGCTTTTTGTGCCCCTGAAGGTCTCTGTGCCCAGCCGTGGGTCCTCAGCGTTCCACAGCTTTGCATACTCTGAAGGCCTCATGCAGAAGAATGGATGGGCCATGTGTCTTTTGGGCTTCTCCTTGTTCCAATCCACATGCCAGCTCAGGTGTGGCTATCAACAGCCCACTGGTTCCTCATTACTCTCCTGAAGTCCTGTAGCAGGTGCCTTTACCTGCCCTGCTCCCAGGGACAAAAGCAGCTACCCTATTCTCATGTGGAAAAAGCTCATCCCTCTTTGTCTTGTGACCTTTTACAGCCTAACTGAAAACAGAACTCTTTCGTTTCTTCTTGACCCTCATTTCTCATCACCCTTGGCCTTATACTTTATGCTTTCCTGATGGAGCTTTAGTTTATGGCCCCCTTCACCTTTCCCCTCCCTGCCTGAGTCCAGACCCTTCCTTCTGTGTTCTGATAGTATGCAGGCTACTTAAAGAGGTACACCCTGTTACATATTATTACTTGTCTGTTTCCCAATGAATTGCTAAGCTCCTCAGTGGCAAAGGCTGCTCCTAGCACATGGTTCTTACTCCAAAGACCGGTTTCCTGCTTTTAAGGGACTAGTTCCGTGTGTGTGTGTGTGTGTGTGTGTGTGTGTGTGTGTGTGTGTGTGTTTCTACTGACAAGGCTCAGCAAAAACTTTTCTAACAGAGGCCTCTGTGCTCCAGGACTTATCTGCTGCATTTCTGGGGCTCTGTTGAACGTTAGAGTGTGGGTGGATGTCCCCATGGGACAGGGGGGAGGCAGCAAGGTGGGGAAGTGTTCAGCAGACTTCTGGGAGGCTGGGCAAGAGCTTCCTAGGAGGCGAAGGCCCTTTGGATCATGACAGGTCCTGATCTAAGCTGTCCATACTTTGATTCTCTTCCTACAGAAAAAAACCATTTTTATTTTTTAAACAAATAAATTAATTACAAATGACAACATTCATAATTACGAGTTACAGAGACAAATTAATTAAATAAAATAATTAAACAATAAATTAAGGATGTGAAAAAAAATCCCCTTCCAAACAACTGCATGTGAATTTAAAATCAATCCCAAATTCTGCACACATATTATATTTTTGCTTTCTAGGCAAACAGGCATATTACCCCCTTCCCATCCCCCCACCCCCAAAATACATAGTGTTGAAAATGGTTTAGGAGACTTAGCAAGAAATAAAATCATGCCAGACAAATAACATTAACATTAAGCATCTGCCTGTAGGAACTTGCCCCCTCAAAAGCACAAAGGTGCTAGGCAAGGGAAAGAAGGACAAACGTAAACAGAATCCATGGAGTCTCTAGATATTCACGGGCACTTTAAACATATGGATGCTTGAGGAACTAGGCCGGTGGGCCTGGTCTGGGGAAAGGTATGGCTCGGTGTGTGCCAGGTGGGCACACTGTGGGCAAGGAACCGGTAACGGTTGTAGTCAGATTGGAGAAGAGATGCAGGCTCATTAAAAAGCTCGGGGCTTTGTGACCACCTAGAGGGGTGGGATAGGGAGGGTGGGAAGGAGGGAGACGCAAGAGGGAAGAGATATGGGAACATATGTATATGTATAGCTGATTCACTTTGTTATAAAGCAAAAACTAACACACCACTGTAAAGCAATTATACTCCAATAAAGATGTTAACAAAAAAACGGCACTTAGATTGGGAAAACAGGAGGCAGAACGCCGCGGCGAGGAGGTGAGGGTTAGGGGTGGCGCCAGCATGGAGGCGGCGGCAGGGCTGCTTGGGCCTCAGAGAGGGTGTGCCCCGCTGCGTCTGCCGCTGCCTCCGCGGGCGGAGGCCTCGAAGGCCTAGGGCCGGGAAGCGTGCGCCCCCTGAAGGCGGCAGAGCGCCGCATGCTTATTGATTTACTAGTCTTTGCAGATTTCGCTAAAACGCAGTGCTAATAGCCTTGGTAAACAAAACTCTGCGCCTCTTTGTGGACAGGTAGGGGCAACGACATTTGAAGGTT
>NW_006781931.1:321315-322078 GCF_000442215.2 Lipotes vexillifer | reverse complement strand
TTCAGCAGAGCTTTTCCCATTCACTTTAAAAATGGAACAATAGGTTTTTGATGAGGTCGGATTAGGAATGATGAGGTGCTGATGGTGGCAGCTGTGGAGCTGCGGGTGGGGACTCACCAAATTCTGACACCTCAATTCTGAGAGTTTGGTTAGTCTGCCAACTTCTTTTTCAGAGCCTGAGGAGTACGGCCACTAATTTCCAGATGCTGCCATCCTGTTTCCAGTTGCACTTAGGGATTTCGGCTGCTGAGTTATGAGCTACTAGACTAGTGTGATGCACTCTTCCTTGCGCATCTTAGAAAATTCTCTGTATGACTGCAATACAATCAGGGGAACTACTTGACCAAATCTTTCCTACTAAGCTCAGTCGAACTGATCATATCGTTACTTTTACGAATGCATTAGTGAATTTTAAAATTAATCTTGTCAAGCCTCCCGAAAAAATCACCATATATTTTTTGATTATCAACTACATTTCTTTACTAAAAGTTCTGAAGTTAAATATAAGCAACTATTGATTTTCCCCTGGAAAGGCAGTTTGGATGTCTATCACCTGCATGCTTATAGTGTTGTACTGGACAAGGAGATTTAAATTCTAAGCTGCTCTCAGAGGACCTGCTAAATACTAAGCATATCTTAAAGATGATGCAGAGATGTTCATTATAATCATTAAATACACAAATTCAGAAAGTAAAAGTGTAACTGGAAATTATGCAGCAAATTGTTAATAACCATATATTCAAATAAGATACAAGGGCAGGTT